>NC_141536.1:51981248-52140623 GCF_021556685.1 Rattus norvegicus | reverse complement strand
CTGCCCTCTACCTTTCTCTTTACCCTCTCTTTTCCGTGTTTTGGTTTTGTGTCTGTATCTCTGTCTGGAACTCTCTCCCACTGCATGCACACACACACATGCGCACACACACACACACACTATACACATGCATGCACACACACACACACACACCTACACACACACTATACACATGCACGCACACACGCACGCACACACACACACACACACACACTGCATACCAGAGAAAATGTGGTGTATGACTCTCTGAAACTGACTGATGTGAAGAAGGCTTCGGTGAGCATGGACGGGCAAGCATCTCTGTGCTGTCACCTTCCAGTAATTTGGCGTCTACTGAGCAGTAGTAGAGCTGGGTCATGCAGTAAGTCTACGGTGCATACGTTTGGATAACTTGGTGCCCAGTTGGTAGCACTGTTTAGTAAAGACTAAGTGGTGTCGCCTTTTTTGGTGGAGGCGTGTGGTGGGGTCGAATTTCAAGCATCCCGAGTTCTCTAGTCCATTTCTTTGCCTCTTGGTTGCTGATGAAGAGGTGAGCTCTCAGCTGTTCCTGCATCATGGACTCTGACTGTCTGAGACTGTAAGCTGTTAGTAAGTTGTGGTGTCTCTCTCGTCATAGCAATGGAAAGACCAAGACTTCCATACTGATGTCTATGCTGACTGTCCATGTTTTCATTCCTGAGAATAAGTGTTGCTGGACCCTATATTCCTACCCACGTTTTTTTTGTTTGTTTGTTTGTTTGTTTTTGGTTTTTTTGTTTTTGTTTTGTGTGTGTGTGTGTGTGTGTGTGTGTGTGTGTGTGTGTGTGTCCCCCTAATGATGGCCATTCTGAAGGTGGTAAGATAAAAACCTCCAAGTTTTAATTAGCATTTCCTTAGTCGCCAAGGATATTGAATGCCTTTTCAGATATTTATTGACTGTTAGAATTTCTTCTTTTGAAAACTATATATCCGGTTCACTAAGCATTTATTGATTGAATTATTTGGGGTTTTGTTATTTAACTTTCACAGTTGTTTGTATATTCTTGAATGCATGAATCCTTTCTGATACATAATTAGCAAAGTTTGGGTTTGTTCTTATTCTTCAGATCATGCAGTCGCTTTGATCTGCTGACTGCTTTCTGTGCACAAATTAGTTTTCCAGAATCCCATTTGTCTGTTCTTTAAACCTCATTTTGAAGCCGAGGTGCACAGTGCATAGGTAGGTCATGGGCCTCTGAGGTCCCCTGTGACCCTTCTAGAGGGTTCTGGATGTCACAACATTTCAGGTACTACTTAGACGGAGTTGTGTTGCTCTTTCCGCTATGTTGATCTTGGTACAGTGGTCCTGGTGGGTAAATCTCACAACGTTGCCGTAAATCAAGGCAGCAGCTTCAGTCCATATTCTGAGCTACACTCATTACCCTGTAATCCGTCATGGAAGCTTCATTTAAAACTGTCCCTGATGCGGCAGGGAACACTTCTAGTTGTATTAATGTCAACTTGAGGACATGCGTGTTTACTACCCTGTGTAATAGAAGGGGGGTGCGATCTTTCCTTTGTTATACAGCAGAAGTACACTGAGGGGCTCCAGGGAAACCCCCATGAACAGCGGATTGTCAGCTAAGATTCTCTTTGCCCTCCCTCTCCTCCCACAGGAAACCATCTTATTAAGAAAACCTGACCAACTGTTGTTATCAGATTCAGCTATGTAGCAAACAGCACCTTAAAAACTGACAATATTTGTTGTCGATAATAAGTTGGAATTTTCAAATGGGAATGGGATTTTGGAAAACTTCTATAAGCTGTTATATGACAGTCCCCCAGTACTTAGACCCTCTTCCAATGAGACTGCTGATGGACCACATTAATGACTACGATTTGTTGACACTGTCTAACATTCATATTCTGTAATGAAATAACCTTTAGAAGATCTATGAAACTCAGTGGTGCTTAAAAATCATACCAGGTAAAGATCCGCTCAAAGGGCAGAGAGGAACGGTGGACTTTAATGGGATGTAGTACGGAAGTCCAGTGCTCCTGTTTCAGACTCCACGCTGCAGCTAACCTTTCAGAATCACCGCTGGGAACATTGTAGCAAATGGTATTTGGAAAAGCTTCTAAAAATACTCCCCCTTTTAAAATCCGTGTTTATGGGAAGCTGGGTTTGTCTTCATGGACTTCAGAGCAAGAGGCGGAATGTAGCAGAGTAAATGTAGGTATCTGTACGAGAATCCAGCTGCCATCAGTAAGCAAAAATGTCGAGACATTTGTCTCGTCAAGCTTCCTAGGGTTGGTTGCTGCTGCCCCCGACTCCTTGTGGGAGGTAATGCAGATGTATGGGAGGTACCACTGGGACATGGCCTCAGACAGTACTTTTTTTCCCAGTTTTAGTTTGCAAGACGCTCGCTACAATGAATGTGCCTCACATAAACATAATTATTTGGAGTCTTCGATCTTTTTTTTTAACAGTAAATAGTGACCCTGAGCCCTAAAGGTTTGAACACTGTTTCTAGGTAGAGTCTCGGTCCCTTGACCCTGAGTGACGACATCAGGTGCTCATGGTCTCCTGGAGGATGTGTAGATTGAAAAAGAGCGAGAAATTTAAGTCTGGCTTTCAGATACCCGTTGTGAAGGCACAGCGTACATTTAAACAGATTTACAAACGGCAGCAGCAGAACATAGCTTGGATCAGGGACAGCAGGCTGCATGGAAGGTGCCTGAGACTTAGAGGCGACCGTGCAAAGGCTTTCGGGAAATTAGTGCATCTGCTTGCTGCACAGCATGGGAACGCAGGGGAAGTCTTCCACCGTGTGCCCACGGTAACCGAGGGCCTGTCACTAAACTGTCGCTGTGGAAGGAGTTCCTAGTTCTGCTTTGCTTCAGATCAGCTTAACCACTGTGGGTAGTCTAGTTTCGTTCTTACTTGTTTCAACAAATTTTGGTCTTCTTTTGTCCTATCTCTGAAGTAGCTTTGAAGCTTGTGACAGCCTCAACACTGGCCACTGGGAGCAGTGCCAGTAGCATGTTCTCCTAGGGTGCTGTCACTCACCTCCCTACCAAGCCATGGTTTCTGCTGCCCGTCAGTGAAATTAAGGAGAGCCTCACAGGGTAGAAGAGGGAAGGTGTCGGGAAAGGAGACGGGACAGCTGTAGAGGAACAGGAAAGTAGGGGTTGTGATTGTCTCAGCACTGACTGGTGTGACAGACACCACTAGAAGTGTCTGCTGCAAGGCCTGCTCTGCTGGATTTCCTGGTTGGAAGTGAGGGGAAGCAGAGACTGAAAACTGTTCTTCTGTAAGCTGCTCAACAGCCAAAGAAGGCTATCCGTGTCGTCAATGGACAGCACAGACACAGCATTGATTCTTTGCTATAAATGGTGCCTGATTTTACCCACCTTCAGGTCACCGATTTGACACCAGCATCATTTACTAGGCCATTTTACTGAGTGTCCTTTTAGAGATAAAAAAGTCTTCAAATTTTCAAAGCATCTTTTAAGTATATTCTTACTTAATGAAAAGTGGTACATTTGGCACAGGCGGGTTTCATGCACTGTTGTTTGAACATCGCACGCACACGAGCCTCACTTACCAGGTTAAGAGTGGGGTTTGCAAAGGAGTTCAAGGAAGTAATGTATTGTGGATTGAGACTAGAAATTTTTACGTGGCCCTTTGAAACGTAATCATTCGCCCCCGCCCCCAGCAACACCCCTCTAGCATTTCTGCAACCTTCAGTTCTGATAAGTGTATTATAAGATGAAGAAAGAAAATTAAAAACAGTGATCTCCCCGTGACCGTGCATGTGAGTGTGTGGGCGCAAGTGTGTGTGTCTGAGTGTGTGTGAGTGTGTTTGTACCCATGCACATACTTAAATGGAGAAAAGAAATGAAAGGGGATGAAAATACCAAATTAGGGTCAATGGTATTGTCCCTAAAACAGTGACTCATTTTCAGTATCTTCTGATCTTGAAGTAATAGGAATAATAAAGTTTTGACATCCTATGATTTGGGCTAATTTTAGGTTAAAAACTGTGTTAAAATAACATGAATAAAATTTTGTCAAAGGAAAGAATTCTGTTACAATACTGTGTTAGCCATCTTCTGCTGAAACAAAAGCACTTCAGAAAATGAGCTTATAAAAAGAAAATGCCTACCTTGGCTAACAGTTTTGGAGGTTCCAGTCCGTGATCTAGGCCTGCGGTGGGAATCATAGTGGGGATACTCGGGAGTGCGTGAGAATACTTGGCAGGACAGAAACACTAATTATATGGCCAGGAAACAAATGACAGGGAGAGGTGATCTGGGATCCCACTTTCCCTTTTTAAAGGCGTTTTCCCAGGCACCTAAGTCTTGCCACTTAGGACGCAGAAGCAGGTAGAGTATGAGTTTTGTTTGTAAGCCTAGGTGGGCATGGTACTATTAGAATGTATAATAGATCTCATCACACTTCTGCTGGTCAAAGCCACAGTGTAAAATTGTTTCATAGGGATTTTCTGCGTCCGATATTTTTGCTCCCAATAACTCCAGGGCCTTTCCACACTCACTCTGGCCCATTTTAGCTCTGGAATAAAGACACAGAGAGCTGGTGTTTTTATTAATAAACTTCAAACATTAATAGCTGGGCAGATTCTGATCTATTCTAACTGGACTAGGCTGCTACTACCCAGCTAAATGCCCTGTAACTTGCCACCTTCTGGGCTTGCCCTGGCTTGTTCTGCTCCATGAGTGTCTGGTGGCTGCTCTCTTGTTGTGATCTCATGGTGAATCTTCCTAGTCTCTCCATGTGGTTTTCCCCCACCTCCTTGTGGTCCTGTTCTAACCCCTCCCATTTGGAACCCCTTGAGTAGGATCGGAAGTCCCTCCCTATCTCTTCTGCCAAGGTAATTGGCTGATCAGCTTTTTTATTAACCAATCAGAGGTGATGAAAAACAATCTTGGATGGAAAATAACCATGCCATAGCCAGGTTAGACAGAGGTCTGGGCACAGAAATCAGCATCTGAATACACAGTGCACAAAACCATCCTCTGACACAGCAGGACCACATTTCTAACAGCATTTGGCACCCAGCAATCATTCATTCACTGACATGGGCTTCTCCATGAAGAGGAGCCGGTGACCTGGAGTACCTCTGCCCTCCCACACACACAGCTCTAAATCCAGCACTGATGGTTTCCTCTTCCCTTTCAGGCTTCTGGCTGCGATGGGGCGGAGATTCCTGACGAAGTGAAGCTGATCGGGTTCGCCCAGTTGAGTGTGAGCTGATGTATGTCCCTTGCTGTCACCCTCATCTGTCGTGCCCTCCCCCCCTTCCAGCCCCCTCTTTGCCTCCTTCCTCTCACCCCCTCACTCCCAAATCCCAGCAAATAAGAAGATTGTGAAGAGGCTGGCTTCGATGAAGTGGGATAAAAAAAAATAATAATTTAAAAAAAAAACTCCGAGCACTCTGAGTTCTGCTTTATTCTCCAGCAATCCACAGTGTGAGCACAGGCAAGTGCTGCAATAGTGCATTGCTGATTTCTTTCCAGAGAGCTATTTACTATTCTTAGCAGTCAATTTGGATAGCCCTTAAGTGAGGAGTCTGAAACACACTCAGGTGGTCCTATCTCTTGGCAACAAAAGGAATCTTCTACCAGAAGCCTTTTCTCCTCTTACTGTTGTATTTCTGTTTAATAATTAATAATAATTAATTGTACATCTGACAATACTGCCTCTTTTATGTTGTCTTAGAAATTAATATACTTATAAAATTAAGATTTATTAGCCAGACTTGAATTCTAGTTTTAAAACTGACTGTGAATTTTATTTTTCATATATTTATGCTTTACACACCTTAGCTATGAGGGAAAAAGTTTTGATTATAATGCTTTCCGCGGTTGATCTCTTGTTATTTAAACAAATGGTTTCAGGTCAATCTTTGGAGTATTTGTAGCTTCTAATTTTTGAAATGACTGAATTGAAAATTTGAATGCTTTCTCTTTTGGTTGGTTTGCCTAAAATCCAGTCCACAATCCAGTCGTCTCTTGGGAGAGGGAGGTGCCTTGTAAACTTTCATACTTCGAATGTGCCTGAGACTGCTTAACCCTGGACTAGTCTCAGATCTCAAACCCGCACTACACATGGAGGCATACGTTTGCTTCATCTGGACATTTAGAATACTGTACCTGTGCTGCCGTTCTGTTAGATCGCTGACTACATCCCCGTGTCTGATTCGGCTCTCCTTAGGTGATAGGATTCATTGTTTGTAAGGCGATAAACTTGACCACACCAGAATCTGAGTTTTACTTGAAACTCTGCAGAATACACAGGGGGTATGAAAAACAAAACAAAACAAAACAGAAAGATTTTTTTGTGCAATGGCAAAAGGTAAAAATGCTGTAAACGTTCGAGAATAAATATTTCCAACCCAAGAACCTCCTGCTTGACTATGTATTATGAACCTAACAAACCTTAGGATTTTCAAATTTGGAGTCAAAACCCTCAAGAAGGTGGCTCCGGGGATGGCACCATTGCTCCTTACAAGCTAACCCTAGATGCGGCAGCTCTTTAACGTACTTTAAAAAGCAAATATATATTACTAAGGAAAGAAGTTATTTATAATTGCCTTGTCATAATCGTTAAGGTGTTCTAGAACCATTTGCATACAATTTAATGTAATTCCATTCCATTCTATTGTTTACACAATTACTCAAAGATGGCTGCAAAGGTAAAAGGAAAAATAAAAGCGTCTTGCACAGTGCACTTGTGTCTCCTCCATGTCATTTCTCCTCCAGCGGTCAACAGCGTCTCCCCCGCGCGAGTTGACACTGTCCTAAGATGCCTTGCTCGCGCAAGCGGACCAGTGAGAAGTGGCCCACAGGAAGGATACCCTGCACTTGAGGTCACAATCATAGAGAATAGGTTTTAACCAACGACTGAAACATTAATACTCCACTTAGACAGGCAGCCCTTGAAAGCAGCGGGGCTTCAAGGGACAAAAGAACAATTCCTTCCAAGGAGGAAAATTGAGGACTATCCAGAAGAGTTAAGGGACTCATCCATAGCATTTCTCAGAGCTGCTGGCAAGGCTGGGCGCACTGGGTCCCAACTCCTGACAAAAAGAGCACGTTCCTAACAACTTTCAGTACAACCTGTGAATAAGAACAGATTAAGTCCCGGAAGTTGAAAGCAATTCCCCACTGCCGGAAACACCACACACTTTAGACACAGGACACACACTTTTTGATCTTAATAATTATTAGAGATCCTCCCCTCTGAAGATTAGCTTTTATAATACCAGAAGGTGCTATGCAAGCTGCCTAGGCAGGAGAGCAGTCTGCAGCCCAACCCTGCTATGACTGCTACAAACCACATGACTGGCATGGCAAGGTCTCTCTGAAGGTGCATGTCTCTTGGAGTTAACCAGCAGCTCTCTGAGAGTACTCACGGGCCACTCGAGTGGAGGAAGTCCCTGACATGTAAACCTATGCAACTACACATGGCAAGTAGGGTCATGGATCTTAGAAGAGAAACCCATTACTGCCACTTCCCTAGACTGATAAGATTCCGATCTGCATTCTAAAGATGTACTTGTCCTTATGTCCATAGACAAGTGCTCTCATCTCTGCCACAGAAGGAGACCATCGCAGAAATCCACAACTCGTTAAAATGCAGACAATTGTCTAGGGCGCTCCTCTGCCCCCAGTGATATTTCTACAACATAACTCCCATACCTAAGTGTCAGGGAACATCATGAAAGAGAGGACAGAAATATTATCAAAGGCAGAAGACCAGAAAGTCTTCTGGGAATATGTGCCCTGTAGCCATGAAAGGGAAGCTCCCTGTATGAAATCTCAACAACGTGGGTACCTAAACAAGACCTGAAAAATTCCAACATAGCTGACCTCCCAGCACAGATGGAAAACCTTACAGGGCCCTATCTGTAAATGAAGAGCTACAAACAATCACTTACTACTAAGGGGGAGAATTAGCTTCCCCGGGGTGAGCCCCCTGATTGGTTATCCAATGTAGTTGTGAACACCATATCCAGGCAACACACAGTGAACTCAACAGATTAGATTTATCTGGTTATAAGAAAGGGGTGACCAAGGAGGTGTAGACAGGAGGAGCAGGAAGTGGTAAATTATGTAACTATATTGTAATTAAATAATTTGAAAGAACACTATATGATAAGACCTTCATATTCTACTCTTAAAATGACTGAAGAACATTACACCATGATAATAAGTGTCATTTGATTTCTGTATCCACACTCATATTCACAAGATTTTACTAATAGTAGTCGTGGACGTAGATTGCATACATTCCTATAACAGGATAAAGGTTTTAAAGCACTTGAGAATTAAGGATAAACAGACAATAAGGTTTGATTAGGAAACAAAAGATGATTTTGGAACACGATTCATTGAGAGAGTTTACTTAATTGGAAAAATACACAGATCTGGATTAACTTCCAAACCACTACACCACCACACTATCAACAATTCAAGGGTTCTATAAGATCAACATGGTCCCTATACAATTCTTAAGTTCTATTCTTCACCTACATTGATTAAAAACAAAACCTTAAAATTGGTACAGAACAACAGAAACCCAGACAGCCTAAGCAGTCTTAAGAAAGAAACAGGCTAAACTGTCATGTTTCCTGTTTTCAATATTTGCTACAAAGCTTTGATCATCTAAAACTTAAAGAGTAAGTTACTGTGAACAGTACTGATCTCTGATTTCTAAAGCTAAGGAGGGAAGGGACTGTTAGGACTTGGCTAAGAGACAGATTTTGATAATCCAAGTATTGTGTTATCATAAAATAGGCACACCTCACCCCATGCACACAGGGTAGAGATCCCAGAAATAAGCCTACACTTGTGTGATCAACTTACCAACCAAAACACACAATACAGAAAGGACTGCGTCTTCTGGGAAGGATATCAAGAAGGTAAGGCTTCCACATGCAAAACAAGGATAAACTGTTGTTTTTAACCAAATCTCAGCCATTTGATTTTACTAAATGAAGACTAGAGAGCCAGATGCTGTGGTGAAAGCCTGCTAGCTCAGAGAGAGGCAGAAAGAGCACTCAGCCAACCTTCTCAGCCCATGTCCCAAAAGGACTCTCTCCTTCATGCTGTCTCAGAAAAAACAAAAGAAAACCCTCAAATGGAACATTCCTCTCTCCTACTTACTGTGTCTCTGTCCCTCCTCCCGACTTCCTCTTATTCTTGATAGCTTGTATTCTGTGTCCACTCCCTGTCTGCTGATTGCTTACCCACCTATTGACCTATGGTGGACTTGATTTGATTTTGTTTTCAATAAGCAGAACTCTTAGATTGAAGGTGTGTGCTAGACCTGAGCCACAGGACAACTAGAAACAGGTTTTTGTTTTTGTTTTTTTGTTTTTGTTTTTGTTTTTTTGTTTTTTTTGTTCAGTTAGCAACACTATCCCAGGGTTCACAGAGTGATCAAACATGCCACAACATTTCCCTCATTTTATCTAAGTAAGAAGGAAAGATTTTAACTCTAACACAGTAAAACTATTTACAGTAACAAAGCTATTTCTACCAAGCTTTTCACAATGTCCAGCTTGGTTGTATTTGGTAGTTTTAGGATTAAGTATTTTGAGTTCAAAGCACTGTAAAATGTTCATGTCAGTCTCAGATGAACTCAGCAATGAATGGCCACAGCAGTTTGCAGTTTGAAAGCTGATCTTCGGTGGTGTCTGTCAGCTTAGTCACAATCCTGGCTAGATAGAACACAACAGTCAACCCAAAGGTAGCCTTGACTCAAGCTATTTGGGCTAGCTAGACAGAAAGTTCTAACTGCGCATTTTTTTTAAAATTGGTCCTAAGTGGAGCTTATGCTTGTGGAGTTTCTTAAGATTAACAGACCTCAGAACATAACAGGCATGTGGTCAGCTTGACCCTGCTCAGAATCAAGCTATGTGTCTGTGTCAATATCAATATGAAATGACTGGCAGGCATGCAACAAAATGGCCGCAGCTATGCTGGGGAAGCAGGCTTTGGCATGGGCATCCCATCCTCTTGTCTATTGGCTGCTGTTTTCCATGAGTTGTGGTTCCATCAGTGACTGACGAACCATTAGTAAATCGTGCGCCAGCCAAATGATCTTACCATGCTGCTGGTCCCCACAGTTTAATAGGTGCCTCTTTGGGGGGAGGGAGGGCTAAGCAGTTTAGGAATGTGGATTATAGGAACTGAACTGTTTCCTCAGTGCAGGAAGGCACAAACACTTCTGCCACCACACCCTGGTCATGAAGGAATTCAGATAGGTATCAGTTCCATGGTAATACCCCGCCCCACTTCCCCATGGCTAAGCCTGTGAAGGACTCTGCCCCAAATGGATCCAAACCATCATTTTAAGGGGCTCACTTATGACCCTAGGATAGCTGGCAATGACTGAGTATAAGGTTCTCCATGTAATAAATACCCCTCATAAAATGTCCCAATTTGTTTTTCAAGGAGAGAATATTTATTCTTATATATATGGAAAACATTTTCAATAGAAGCCAATAGGCAAATGTTGGTGGACTCCCTTTTGCTTTATGAAGAGTTCCAATTGCCAATTCACCAATGAATATGATATCCATAATTAGGGCATCATCTGGATCAATGTGGATCTGGGTTGCATGCATGGAGATGAACTCATCAGCAGTTGAAAAAAGCTTCTCTTTCTTCCTTTCTCCATTGGAAATGGATGCCTTTTCACTTACCCTGTAGAGAGTTTTCATAATAATCTGTAATTATGGTACGTCGTTTTCTAGTGTTCAAGCATACCAATTGGGAGCTGTATCTGAGTTTTGTTCCAAGGTATGTGTACTCACCATCGTGCTCATTGTAACTGTAGAATTTAGAAAACAACTAACTTAAAGAGATCTACCTGTCTCTGCTGGGATTAAAGACATGAATTATAACCACCCTGTTCAAATATTTTAGCTCCAAATCACTCCAACTCTTAGAGATTTAGGAAACAAGTTTGAACTGTAGTAATTCTTTGAATTTACTTAAAATATTTTCAAGCCCTTAACTGTGTTTTTAGTACCAAACAATAAAATTATCCTTTTTATTTATAAAGAAAATTCACAAGCTTATGTTCAAGATGGTGTGTCCAAGTGGCAAACTAAAATCTAATATTCTAATGTGGAATTAAGACACTTGGTTTAAGAAAACCCATTTTTCATTTCTTTCCAGTGATTCAAGCGTGCCTTTAATAAATTACAGTTCTGAAATACTATTTTTCATTTTTTCATGCTTCATCAAATGAAAGACATTTGATAGCCTTTATAAGTTAGTTTGGAATGAATGACCTAGCTGAACTATCACCTTTTCTTATTCAGGAGGTCTCTCCTGTTCAGATCTAAACTTTATCAATCTTGGTAGTATCCTCAGCTTTTCTTCTCCTGTGGAAACAAAGACAAAACCTCTTCCCCAATGTAACCTATTTCCTGATTTCTATTCAGAAGTCAACACATCTTTAAAATATACAGGACAATTTAATTTAGTGGGTCTTTACCCCTACTACCCCATAGTCTACATAACTCTTGTTCCTTTCTCTTTAAAAACTAAATTTAAAAACTAGCATTAAAAACTAAAGTAAATAGAGCACCGTGTTATCAATCTGTCTTTGGGGGTCTTTATTACCCCTTTCTGTTTACTAATTATTTTAAGATTTATTTTGGGTGAGTACACTGTTGGTCTCTTAGCACACACCAGAAGAGGGCATCAGATGGCTGTGAGCTCCCATGTTGTTTGTTGGAATTGAACTTGGTACCTCTGGAAGAGCAGTCTGTACTTTTAATGACTGAGCCATCTTTTCAGCCCCCCCTTTCTGTTTATTATGCATATCTTTTAAAGTACAATTAGATCTTTCTCTATCTGCTTGTCCTGTAGGATTGTGTAGTATACCTGTAATAAACTTTATGTTCTAAAATGCAAAAAACAAAACAAAACAAAACAAAACAAAACAGTGCTTTATTTTACCGCAGACATATGTTGGAGCATTCTTGGTCTTAATTTCTACAGTTATCCTCATAACAGCCATAAGTTCTAATGAATGTATAGTTATAGAATCAGCCTTTTCAGAACTTAAAGAAGTTGTCTTTTGAAATTGAGAAAATGTACTTTGTTGTACACATGATTTAATCTTCCAAACCCTGCAAAATGAAATACATCAATTTTCCATTTTTCATTCCTCTGGGTACTTTTTGAGTCACCTTCTGGTGGTAATGGAGTTGGTTAATACAAGGAACAAGAAGGACATTTTCTTGACTTGTTACTGGTAGGAAAATCTTTCTTCAAACTTTTGCTGTTAACATGGTATTTCTTATGAAACTCTGAGGCTTCTACCACATTCTCCATTAATAGCTGATCACTTTCATCATCCCATTGTGCTAGAGGGTCTGGTGTACCTGCATGTGACCTGACATGTATTAATGAGTGGTTTCTGTTTACTTGTTGTAGTTGAGTAAGTAGTGATGTTAACTCTGAATTGTCCAGAACAAGTTCAGCAGTCTCAGTGTATAAAACAACCTTTTTACATATTGAGAGTCAGTCATATTAAGTGATTCAGGAAAATCTAATAATATCATAAGACTGGCAGACAGCTCTAAATCTGAACTGAATCATAATGACTCTGAGACATTTTTATTTATTTTTTCTTGACTTCTAACCTGTTTTTCCTGATTTAATTGTATCAGTATAGAATCTAGGGTTTCCAGAAATTGATGTCCCTTTTACTATATGAGGGAGAAACCAATTAGCTGCTTTTCTAAACTGAAGTCTCTTGCTTTTGGGATATTTGTTGTTAATCTTTCTCCCAAAATTACAGTAAGCTCTTTGCCAGTGTTTATTTTCTGCCCATAATGAGGCAATTTCAGCATTAGTAAAAGGTACCATATTTTTTGTTGGGTCCTTTCCTGCTGCTAATTGACAAAGTCTCATTTTTCTTTTCAGTATCAATTCAAAAACCTTTCCTATATAGATCTTTAAGCTTTTGTACTAAAATACCCATTTTATTATCTTCTCACTGCATAAGAATTCCTGTGAGAGAATGATTATAGGGGAAAAATACCAACCATCCTTGGATCCAAATGCACCACATATGCACTCTGTATTCTTTTTTACCAGAGCCAATTCTCTTTCAGCCTCAGCTGAAATTTTCTTGAACTATTTAAGCCCTAATTACCTTGTAAGGTTTGAAAAAAATCACTTTGCTCCTGAGTAGTTAATCCAATTATGGACAACAGCCAGTTAATATGAACTAGAAATTATTGAAAACCATTAAGAGTTTGTAATTGATCTTTCCTGATTTGTACTTTCTGTTGGTAAATTTTCTGTAAACCTATCTCATATCCTAAATAATTGATAGAATATCTCCTTTGTATGTTTTCAGGAGCAAATTGTAATTCCCAAATATTTTTTCCTAAGGTATACCTACATCTGAATCAGCCAGTAAGATATCATTCATATGATGGTAAATTTTAGACTGAGAACACTGTTTACAAATTACTTGTAAAGGATGTTGCACAAAAAATTGGCACAAGGTGGGTCTGTTTAGCATTCCTTGTTGTAAGAATTTCCAATTATGTCTCTTTATTGGATAACTATTATTATACATAGGTACTGAGAAAGCAAACCTTTCCCAATCATGCTCATGCAAAGAGATTGTGAAAAGGCAATGTTTTAAATGAATTATTAGTATGACTTAGGTAACAAAGAAGGCAATGAGATTCCAAGTTATCAAAAGACCATTGGCTGAATCATCTCATTTATGAGTCTTAAACATGTTAACACACTCCATTTTCTTTATTTATTTTTAAATAACAAACACCGGTTTGTTAGAAAACCAATCTTGGGCTGAAGAGAGGGCTCAGTTAAGAGCACTGACTGTTCAATGATGTCCTGAGTTCAACTCCCAGCAACCCCATGGTGGCTTGTGACTTTCTGTAATAGAGTCTGATGCCCTAGGTTTAATGGAAGAGCTTTCTGCTTATTGTAAACAGGATTAAATAAAGTCAACCACAGATCAAGAGGCTGAGCAAGCATTCAGTTAACAGGAAGTGAACATAGGAAAAAAAGACGTAGAGAGTAAGAGGATGTCAGGAGGATGAATAGAAGAGGCACAGGAAGAAGAGTTGGAAGGGGTTTACTTTTGAGATGGCATGTAGGAGAGATTCTTTTGGGACATCATTTGAGGGCAGTAGATGGCTACTTTCTTTGCCTCCCTGAGCTAGCAGGCTTTCACCCCAACATCTGGCTCTTGAATCTTTATTGGTAAAAGCAAACTATGGAGATTTTGTTAAAAAAATATTGGTGCTCAATGTGTGGCACATCCATGTGGTCAGAGAAATCGTGCCAGCTGCAAACAAACTGAAGAACTATCAAATATATGAAGTCACCTGGTAAGTCTTCAAGGACTTAAGGATGGAAAAATACCATAATACAAGGTGTTAGAACCCTGTATAGTGCTATGAGAGAGAGAGAGAGAGAGAGAGAGAGAGAGAGAGAGAGAGAGAGAGAGAAGAGAGAGAGAGAGAGAGAGGGAGGAAATAAATTTACCTATATCAGAAAAACAAATGTGCAATAAATGACTAGGGGACTTATAGATTGCATGACAGTATTTACAAACCATGTATCTGATAAATTATTATTCAAATGTATAGGGTATAGCTAGAGAGATGATTATTTAAGAGTAATTGATGCTCTTGGAAAGGACCTAGGTTCAGTTCCCAGCACCCACATGGCACTCAGACTCAGTTTCCAGGGGATCCAACAAACTCTTTTGACCTTGACATGCACCAGGAACTCACATGGTACATATACATATTTTCAAAGTAAACACTCATGAAATAAATGTAAAATTAAAAGAAATATATAGAGAACTGGGTACAGACATGGTAATATATGTGTGTAATCTCAGAGCTCTTGAGAGACAAAGGCAGGAGGGTCATGGACTCTAGATCTGCCTGAGATTGAATTTATATAGTTGGAATTCACTGAAGTAGGTCCTAACTGTTCTCACCACCCTTAGAAATATGATTGTGATGATAAGTATACAGTGCGTATAAACATGTGTACACCTTAAATATAATTTCACTTTCAAACAAAAAGAAAACACTGGTCTTATGCAAATATAAGTAGGGTTTTCAATTGTCTATTGGTAAGAGCTAAAATAATTTCAGGTTAATGAGTTTTAAGAGGATTTCCTAAATGTTGTTGCAATCATTTCTATTTTTTTTCCAGCTTGAGATGTATCCTATCGGTAAATGGCTTCAATGATTATAATTTTCTATTTATATTAATGTTTAAGTCTATATAGTATAAATGGTAAGTGTATATGTTTATAACATGATTAAGTGACTCACTTATTCAATCTGTTAGACATATTATCAGCTCGTATTCAAAACCTCATTCAGAAAATTCTTATCCAGCCCACAGGAATGGACAAGCTAAAAAAGTTAGGCAACAGTGTTTGTCTCCAAAACTATTTCCTAGATGCAATTTTGCTACAAAGAGATTATATAATCAAGCAATAATGGTGTCTCTTTCTATTATCTTCTTCCTTGTATAACAATCCCATCTGCAACAAGTCTGAAAATATAAAAGTAGTGCAAATACAATCTGAATAATTAAATTATATACCACTGAATATTATGTAAAACCAATGAATGCTACTTTATGGACACTCATCTGAATAAGGTTCGTACAACCAAGAAAGGTACACCAAAGGTTACAAGTTCAATCTCACAGATTCATGTTGTGAAAGTACGGACCCCACTTTGTCATTGTTACTTGGGTATGTTGTGAAACCTTTGGGAGATGATATCCATCCTAAGTAGCAAAAAGCACATCCTAAGGCTAGGGCTTTGTCATATTACTTCTCCAGCCTTGGGTTTAGCATGCACTCTGGTCCACCATGATGTTAACAATCACGTAATACTGCTTCAGTGACCACTCCACCATGATGTATTGAAACTATGCTCCTAAATGAATCTTCCCTTGAGTTCTTTTTCAAAGTTTGTGTTCACAGCAACATGAAAGTAATCCATGCAAAAGCAAATGCTCCCTGCGTGAATTATAGGCTCTAAAACAAACATCATTAGCTGAAGAGACTTATTGAGCCCATAACTCATAATTCATTGAAGGGCAAACAATGTTATCCAAGCTTACAGTCTTTATTATTGGGTTTATTACTGAGTAATGAAAGGCCAGTGACAATTACAGGGATAGTACTTGTATCCATCATTAGAATACTGGCTTGAGGAACAAAGATGTGTATCACAGAGGAAAATTACTGTAGAAACTGACCTGCTGTTCAAGCAGAGGAAAAGTGGGATAATGTCCTCCTTTCAAAAGGCTCTGGGTCCAGACAGACAGTTTAGTTTAATACAGTTGTGACAACAGCATGATAATGGATTAAGTGACATACAGTTCAAATTTAATCCAATGATATTCAGGTGGAGTGCATTCAGGTAGAATTTTCCCGAGCCTGTCTTCTACTGTTCTTTAATATATTGGATATTTTCAAAATGGAAATAAATGAACAATAGTGAAATAGAAGATTGAAAAGAAATATAAAAATGTGGTACTAAGAAGCCAGCCTTGTTCATATTACTGGCAAAGTCTGAATTCAGAACACCCCATTCTTCATTTTTGCATTCAACACTATATTTAGAACAGTTCTATTCACCATTGATTGATTTGACACACTGCTACCTTGAAAATGTACACAAGTGCGCGTTCAATAACAATGTCAGTGTTGCTTGCTTCCGTCAATCATGCCATAAAGTTCAAAAGTTACTGCTTTAACTCATTCTGAGTGTTCGTAGGGCTGTTTCCTTGTCGTTTTGGTTTTGGTTTTTTGTTTGTTTACTTTTTGGTTGCTGCTTATAGCCTGAAGCAAACAAATGCTCTGCTAAGCACTTTGCATCATTTAATCTTAAATATTAGAGGATTTGGTAAGAAAACAAGGCTTGAAAAAAATCTATGCTGTGAAGAAAATACAATAAATACTACACTGTGTAGCAGAAAGTTGGTATAGGTATGTTTAGTTCCACTCCCACACTCTTAACTATCATGTTAGACAAACTCCTGTTTCAATGTAAGAAACGTGTCATCGCAGGTTTGCACTGGAACTGTATTAAAGCAAAGGCTTACTCCTACATGAATTTACTTAAACCTCTCAGGTGTTATTGGATACAGTTTATGGATGCAGGAATAGTTTTTTAGGTCACTTTTCCAAAGTCAACCAACCAATTGGTGTGACAGGATTTGAACCCTAGATCATGGAAATCTAAAGCATTTCCGCTATACTACGCTGCTTCTCTAAGGGAAAATATAGAGCTTTTGAGGCTGACATTAGTTCATTTAGGGCTAGGGGATTTAGAGTCTTGTAAGAAGACCTGAAAAGGATCACTGATAGTTGCCACTGTGCAGTCTTGTTTCCTTTACTTTTTATTGATATATAATCTTTGTGTGTGTGTGTGTGTGTGTGTGTGTGTGTGTGTGTGTGTGTGTGTTAGCTTTCTCTGTTTATCAGAGTCTTGTGATCTGTCCTGTAAATACAAGAAGGTAAATAATGTTCTTGACATCAAAGGGCCAGGCAGTTGTATGAGAAAAGGCAGCTTCAGTTTGGTTTTTTCATCTTCAATCTTTTTCATCTGAAATAGACTTCGAAAACTAGCATAAGTTAAGTGAAGAACAATTATCTTCTATGGTATTATGTGTAGAGCATAAAGCCTTCTGTTTCAGCTTCCTTTATGTCTGTATGACCTGCCCTCTTCACTTCATTCAGGCTCAGTAAACTTGTGTTTAGATAGAGAAGGATTAATTACTCAATCAGCCTTTTCTTCAACAGAAACATTCTAGAGGCCTAATTGGGCAGAGGAAGGAATGGACCAGTTGCCGCTTGGCTGAACCTACCCACCTATACACTTGCAACAGTTGCACCGCTGATGAATTAGGTTAGAGAAATTCCCATCAGCTAATTAGCGTCCTTTGTTATAGCAAAGCATTGTACATGCATACATGAGGAGTCAGGACTAGTTTAATGGAAATTAGAAAGAGGGATGATGTCCAAGCCCGTCTCCATAGTTTTACTGATTTCTGCTTGTCCTCCTGGAGACACTGGAAGAGAAGTAGCCAGTGAGTACACAAGAAGAGAATCTGAGGAAGCACCCTGGCCTTCACATTGCAGAATCCATTAGACAGCTGTGGCTTCCAGATAAGTGTACTTGTGTTAGGTAGAAGACAGACGAAGCAGAGCTGGGAGGGCATCTAGGAATCAGCCCAAAGCCAGTTCCTGTTTGTACTACCTGGCAAGTTCATTGTCACCTCGATCTTAAAAGATTGCGAAATGCCTTATCTGACAGCCATGAGATCAATCAGGGACTCTTCAAGAGTCTCAAAATGAGTTAGACATGAAATACCCATGAGTTACAGTCTGTGTCTGGTAGCTGCATCTCTAGGTGATCAGGACACCCATCATAGTTAAAGGTCCTTGAAGCTGCAGACACATAGTTCCCCGTGTATTAAAGATCAGGTATCAGGGCATTTTCCCTCACATGTGTACTGATGAAGTTTGTGCACTTTCAAAAGACCAACATTTCATTATATCCCAGGAAGCTAACCATACTCCCCACTGTGACCTTTTGTAGGAGAGAATGATAAGAAACAACCCAAAAGAGAGATCTGGTTTACCATGGTTTGGATGAGAAAGATGTCACTTTTTTCCTGCCACCCTTCTCAGCCTCCCTTTGGAGTGTCTGCTAAGTAAAGGTCCATCCATGTCTCTTGATTGAACTCTTTCCTTTGAGAAGACAAAGGCCAACAGCCCACTGGTACAGGTGCAGGGCATTGTCTTAGGACCTAGGGTATTATCTGAGATATCTTCTTGCCTGGGCTTTTTTCTTTTAGGTATGGCTGTGCCTTTGGGTGGGAGTAGGTTTGTAAAGGCAGCCACAGTGTCTTTCATGACTTCTTGGATCCATGTCAAAACCTCCCCCATCTTACAAACCACATATCCCTAGCATTTCAAGTAACTTCATTCTGTCAATAGTTAATAAAAAATAAAAAAAATAGTTCATTTGCAAGTTTTTATAATGAAGTTTATAATCTTGAATAAAGAATCACAGTTATAAAAGACGATTAATGTTAATTACTAGAAGTAGTAAGCACAATGTACTTATTCTAGGTACCTGCTATATATTGTCTCTTCAGAGACATTTATGCAATGCTTGTGTCCAATTTTCAGACCATGGACATGAAGTTCACAGTCGTCAAGTAACTTATCCATGGATGTTACTTAGCTAGTACATGGCTGTACTGGGATCAGAACATATCTGTATCTTCCTGCACTGCCACATTTCCTGCCAGTTAAATCTGCATATCCCAATATTTATTATGTCATTTGGCTGCCTTTCAACCTGACAAGAGGGTGTGAGCTTATAGGAGTTGTTTCTAATGAAGCTTGGAGATGTTTAACAATTCATCATTCAATGTGTTGGAAAAATCCGATAATGTAAAAGGCAAACCAATGCACAAGAAAACAAAACAATCCATCAGGAGGAGTATATTGTAGAAAACTAATGAGTGCAGTCAGACCAGCAATGAATCCAGACTACACAAATTGCAAATGGTAGAGTCGGGCTGAGGAAGAGAAGGACATTATGGTCTGGCTGGGGAGCAGCATTCTCAGCTGTCCCTCTGGGTTGGCAGCCTTTCAAAGTCACAACAACTACTAAATGCTTTTCGAGAGACGTGCATAGCAGCTGCATCCACTGTGTGAAAGGAATTTACGAGTGATTGACAGGTAAGTAGACTTTAAGTAGCAAATTGCTGTAAAGATCAGCCAAGAGCTGCTAAGCAGAATGATACTGTACTGTGTTGAGAGAAAAGAGGTCATATGCCTACTGCTCCATGAGCTTTATGGTCAGCCCACCCCCCAACTTTTCAATAACAGTATTTTTAATTCATGTATTCACTTTATATCCTGATTGAAATCACAGCCCCCTCTCTTTCCAGTCCGACCCTCACAAATCCCTCCTTCCCCTTAGAGAAGGGGAAGCCCTCCTTGAGTACCACCCCATCCTGAGACACCGAGTCACAGTGTTTATTTTAAAAGGTTAAAGTTCATTTATATGTAGCCTTTGGATGATTCTCACTATGGTAAAAGATCAACGTTGAGCTTCAAGCCTTTCTGTCTCCCATTTTAGATGGCTCTTTGCCGTCTTGTTTTGAACAGTGGTGTGTTAGACTCATATCTTGTAAGACTCTCCTGGTTTCAGGAAGCAGTTTGACATTGTCTTAGAAAAGATGCCCTCCGTGTCTCTGTTCCTGGTCCATTTGTATGAGGGTATTTTGTTCATGGCTAATCCTTCACAGTCTTCATTGGCCACAGCAACTAAGACAATGCTGACCACATGATGCTGACACTTGTGAAGTACCATGGACACATAACAAAGCTTCTATTCACACACATATAAAAATACTTGGTGTGCAAAAATAATGTAAAAACCATTGAATGAACGAATACCACACCTGATTTATGCTAGTTTTCTCAAACTTGGATTCCTGGGCGCTATCTTTTTTTCAGCGAGTCATGGGATTTCAGCAAGCATGTGATTAATTCTCCCACAAGTCTTCCATGGAAGTCAGCCTTTATTTTATAATTCTTCTACTGTGTACAGAAAATAACTTTCCTGGTATTAAAAGAGAAAGGTCTTTCAGATCTATTTTCTGAGTGGGTCCAGAGGTCACTGAAGCTTTTAATCAAAGAGAGAATATATTAAAGGTGGGATGATCCCAAAATGTCAACCTTAGAGACATCTGGTCTGGAATGAACACATGAGTACACAAGCAGATATTTGATTTATAAACCTAATGTTTTACAAAATCACCTTGCAGCCCTCAGCGGCAGAGCAGTGATTAATTTTTTAACAGTGACTGGGCCAGAGAGCTTTCTCCACACCTGCATCCCGTGTTGAAGAGGGCTGAGGCTAAGGGTTTGTATTCATTCCCTGCCCTTGGGTTTGCAGGTGATGTCTATAAGATGTTGATGTAGAGTAAGTGGTCAAAGGGCCTGTTTGATCAAAGTCCATCTAGCAGAAGATTGGAATCCAAGCATGCAAATACCATGCCGTCTTCAAACACACTGTCCGCCTTTCTCAGAATACAGGAAGATGGGCATGTAGGTTCAATGATTTTCATACCTCCTTTTCTTATGCCAATATGAAGCTGTGACTTTGTACTGACCTTGGAAAAATGTAATCCGTCCCTGGCCTGGACTTCTTTTTTTTTTGGTTCTTTTTTTCGGAGCTGGGGACCGAACCCAGGGACTTGTGCTTCCTAGGTAAGCACTCTACCACTGAGCTAAATCCCCAGCCCCAGGCCTGGACTTCTTTTCTCTTCCAAAACAGAGTTATGCTAAATAGGTTAGCTGAAATTTGCCTCAGCCTGCTGGAATTTGCAGGCAGGCACCACTAACACCTAGCTACAACTTTTGTGCAAATTGAATCACTCATCTGAATAGCCCTACCTCTACCCCTTTTGTGCTAGAAGTCTGGGTGGGTGGCTGAGATTCACCTGAAATAGTGTCTTAATCTGCTTTCCATTGCCGTGTGTGCTGTGATAATTACCATGACCAAAAGCGCCTGGGGAAGGTAAGGGTTTATTTGGTTTACACATCCCAATTACAGTCCATTACTGAGGGAAGTCAACGTAGGAACCTGGAGGCAGGGACTGAAGAGGAGGCCACTGGAGGAATGCTGCTTTTCAGGAGTGGCACAGCCCGCAGTGGACTGGGACTGGGACCTCCCACATAAATCGTTAATCAAGAAAATGCCCCCATAGCTTTGCCTACAGGGCAAACTGATAGAGGTCCCTTCTCAGTTGATGTTCTCTCTTCTCAGATGACTCTGGCTTATGTCAAGTTGACAAAACAAAACAAAAACCAACCAGCTCAAATGGCTTTACCACCTTCTCTGTTCCCTGTCCTCTCCGCTCCAGGCAATGGCCTTGCTCTTTCCCTAACACATCAGTACTGTTGTAACCCTTCCTTTATAGGCAGGCTCCTTTAGATCTCCAGAGCAATTCCATTCCCTCCTTCAAGGCTTTGTATAAATACCCCCTTCCTCCCCATGGCCTTGCTGATTTCTGCAGTTAGATGTCGCCCTTCTGTACACCCATCTAACATTCATGATCCCTCATGCCTTCTGTTTTTTAGGAGCACCTATTATCTTCTAACAGCGCACATATGTTACTTTTATTAGTTTGCTCTGCGTCTGCTGCTCTTCAAGTTTAGAGACCTTGGTTTAATTTACTGGTGTATTTGAGCTCTGGAAGCAGTAAGGAAGATATTATGGGCTCTCAGTAAATAGAGGAAGATGAATAAATGAAGGATTTTCCTAGGGAAATGGGGGAACATGTTGGCGGGGGGGGGGGGGAGCTGTGAAGCAACAGCAACAGCAAGAGAGACTGTCCTGTGAAGCTTTTACTCCGAGCTGAGTTTCCATTTTCATGCTGACTAAAATTTCTACCAATTATGGATTTATTTCATTTAAGGGAATTATCTTTTAAAATACGCACAGCATAGCAGTGCTGGCAAGGGCTGTGAGCTTCTAAACATTGCTGTGCAATCATTTGCGCTCATGACTCTGCCAGACTCTAGGAGACGACAGCTTTCTGATGAGAACAGAAATGTCAAGGGGGATACTAGGGCACTTTGGAACATAGACTACTTCAGGGACCATAGCAATCTTGCTCAGAGCAAGTTAGGAGGCAGAAAGCAGCATGACAGGATAGGGATGGACCCATCTTATTTACGTATTAATGTTTCGCTTCTGTGATCTTTTCAAAATCCCTCCAAGAAAAACTCGCTTAAGCAATTGATTGACTTTCTCCCTTAATCTGCTACCATTCATTGGCCAGGTGTAGCCTATGTCCCCAGATGTGCCCAACAGGAACTTAGGCGACGGACTAAATAGGATTGGGGGTGAGCATTTGATTTCCTGATGCGGCTGATACATCACTTGCCAGGAGACTGAAACCGACCATCAGGTCTGCTTCATCTAGATAGAATGAGACTGTGTCTCAATACAGCTCTTCTCAGGCTGGCCCAGCTGATTGGCTATGCAGACTTTTCTGCCCAACACTGCGGCACTTCTATAATTTACTTGACCACCATGAATAATGACAATCTCCCAACCCACACAAACACCACTTTAGCGCTATTTTATGATTATCAGATTGTTGATGGTCCAGATGATTTTAAATTCAACACCTCATGTCTCACTGTCTAGGGATTTGGACACACACACACACACAGACACACACACAGGCACACACACAGATACACAGACACACAGACACACACACAGACACAGACACAGACACACACATCACACACACACACACACACACACACACACACACACACACACACACACACACACAGGAAACAGCAACCAAAAAACCCCTGAACCAAAATAAAGACTCTTTGGTGATCATGGTGAAGGGCTTTGGGGTTGACAAAAAACAGTTTGTTGAAGGACTTACGTTTAAAAATCTGTGATCATTCTAGTAATTATCACTCAACAAGGATGCTAAATAAAATCATCATCCTCTCATCTGCCTGGAAACCAAATGGTTACTGTTGGATGATTTGAGACTTTTGAGTCAGTAAGAAAGAGAGAGTAGGATGGGAAAACTCATGGATTCTCTAGACATTCTTACGTCCTTCTCTGTGAGCCAAATGGGGGGATGTCCGTAAAGAGATGCTGCAGCTACCCCTACAGAGCACACTGGGTTTCACAAGGCTTCTGCAATAAATAAGATTGGCTCCCATTTAGTTACTGTGTGCTTCTAACCAAACACTGCACAAGCAAGACTAGATTCAGTTCTCTTAGCAGCTCCTGTAAGGGTTGGGGTACCCTTGAATTGGAGATGAGGATGCATGAGTTTTGCCCTTTGGGCAACTGCTCTGGTTCTTGAAGTGAGAAGGGGTGACAAGGATCCCAGCCAGTGGCAGAGTCGGGGGGCTCCTGTCCTACCTTTACACACTGACAGTGTCTCACAAGAGTGTTGAGGCTATTAAGTGTTCAAGTCTCCTGTGTGTAGATAACATGCTGCAAGACATTGTTTTATACCAGAACCCCATGAAAACCTGCATCATATTCAGGGGATAAACATTCCACGAATATAGGAAGAGTTGGATGAGATCCTTTTAATTTATTAGATACAATTATGTATTTCAGCTAAGGGAGATTGTCCATAATCAAGAAAGTAGGCCCAACTTTGCAATCAAGAAATACTGTTGCATTTTCTTCTTTTTTAGCAAGCCATACTTATCATTGGACTTTGCTCCCTTTAAGAAATAAGAGGTGATGCTTGGTTTTTTTCCTCACAAAATGAACCAAATGTTTCCCCTCTAACACCAGAGCCTGGAGAGTTGTCATTAATTGGTAGCACTGTTTTGGGGATTAGGCGACTTCATGTTGTTTCCTTAAGTGTTTTTAAAATGGGTTAATGTGAGCAAACATTGCATTTCTCCATTACCAAATGCCTTTTTGGGGGTGTGAAAATGAATAATTTGGGTGAAGATTTGGAAAACATCGGAAATAAATGCCCCTCTTTCCTGAATATGTTCAGGACGCAAGAGACCTAAGGCTCTATAATTTGGAAGGGCTTCTGGCTACGAGGTACAGATTTAAAACTTCAGTTTATGCCGAGCTCTGAGGGTAACTTTTGTAAGGGCTTTTACCACTGGTAGTTGAATTAGGTAGCCTATAGACAACAATCCTGTAAGAGAAAAGCAGAGTGCAGGTGCTCTCTATTTTTTTCTTGCCCCAGTAAAATCCCTGGCTGCTTGTGATGGCTCAAGAAGCCCCTTCTTCCCTAAGTTCTCCTGAAACTATGTATCTGCCAGGGACTGCCTTCCTGCACCGATAGAAGAGGCAAAAAGCAAATGAATTTCATAAAAATGATGCCACAAAGTTAAAGTCACAAAATCCCACAACTCGGAAGTGAAGCTTAAACATTTTTTTCTTCTCTCTCTCTCTCTCTCTCTCTCTCTCTCTCTGTCTCTGTCTCTCTCTTTCTTTTTTTAAATGAAAACTCAGCATATAAGAACCACTCCATGACTTCTTTCCTGTCTCTCCCTGTACCTGGTCCTGTCCCGCTTTTCCCTCCCCCACCCCTGTCCTTCCCTCCCTCTCCCTCCCCTGTTATTTTGTCCCCTCTTCTAAGTGGGATTGAAGCATCCACATTTTAACCTTCCTTCTTGTTAAGCTTCATATGGTCAGTGAGTTGTATCATGGCTATTCTGAGCTTTTGGGCTAATATACCCTTATCAGTGAGTTCATATCATGTGTGTTCTTTTGTATCTGGGTTACCTCACTCAGGATGATATTTTCTAGTTCCATCCATTTGTCTACAAAATTCGTGAAGTCATCTTTTTTAATAGCTGAGTAGTATTTCATTGTAAAAATTTATCACATTTTCTGTATCTATTCTTCTGCCAATGGATATCTGGGGTGTTTCCAGCTTCTGCCTATTATAAATAAGGCTGCTATGAACATGGTAGAGGTCGTGTACTTGTTTTATGTTCGAGCATTTTGGGGTATATGCTCAGTACTAGTATAGCTGGGTCTTCAGGTAGAACTATTTCCAATTTTCTGAGGAACTGCCAGATTGATTTCCAAAGTGATTTTACCAGCTTGCAATCCCACCATCAATGGAGGAGTGTTCCTCTTTCTCCACATCCTCACCAGCATCTGTTGTCACCTGAGGTTTGATCGTAGCCATTCTCACTGGTGTGAGGTGGAATCTCCGGGCCATTTTGATTTGCATTTCCCTGATGACAAAGGATGTTGAACATTTCTTTAGGTGCTTCTTGGCTATTCAAGATTCCTCAGTAAAGATTTCTTTGTTTAGCACTGTATCCCATTTTTAAATTCAGTTATTTGGTTTTCTGGAGTCTAACTTCCAGGAGAATGAATAGAAATAAGTAGCAGTGGTGGTAGGGGATGGGGGAACCACTAGAAAGTCTCAGCCACCAGGGATGTGACAGGCTCCTAGGACCCAATGGGGATGGCATTAGCCAAAATACCCAACAGCAGGGAGATAGAACCTGAAGAGACCACCTGCTGGCTCCCAGTAGAAGGATGGGACCACCCACCTATCTCAAAATGTTTAACCCAGAATTGTTCTTGTCTAAAAGAAACAAAGGGACAAAATAGGAGCAGAGACTGAAGGGAAGAACATCTAGAGACTGCCCCACCTGGGGATCCATCCCATCCACAGACACTGACCCCCTACACTATTGCTGATCCCAAGAAGTGCTGCAGACAGGAGCCTGGTATGGCTGTCTGCTGAGAGGTTCTGCCAGCATCTGACCAATACAGATGCAGATACTCAGAGCCAACCACTGGACTGAGCACAGGGATACCAATGGAAGAGTTAGGGGAAGGACTGAAGGAGCCAAAGGGGATGGCAACCCCACAGGAAGAACAAAAATAGCAACTAACGAGACCCAACAGAGCTCCCAGGGACTAAACCACCAGCCAAAGAGTTATACATGGGTGGATCCATGGCTCCCGCTACACATATAGCAGAGAACTGCCTTATCTGGCATCAAGGGGAGGAAAGGTACTTGGTCCTGTGGGAGCTTGTTGCCCTAGAGAAGGGAGATGCTGGAGGGGTGATCTGAGAGTGGGAGAGTGGGTGGGGCGAGTATCCTCTTAGAGGCAAAGGGGATGGAGACGGGATGGGGGGTTTGTGGAGGGGAGACCAGGAATGGGGACAATGTTTGAAATGTAAATGAATAAAATAATCAATTAATTAAAAAAAGCAAATACAAAAAGAAACCCCATGAAATACCATTAAACAATCAAAACAAAACAAAAAACCCCACTCCATGACATGGTCAAAGTAATGAGCTGCTAGTGTAAGTATTCAGCCCATTGTCCTGGCTGCAGTCTTGAGTAGGTCATGTCTTTACTCATACTTTGTTCTTGTGACCATACCATGGAACAGAATCCCAAATATATCTTGATGTATATGCATATGTATATATCCATGTATGTGAGTATACCTATGTTTCCTCTCTCTCTCTCTCTCTCTCTCTCTCTCTCTCTCTCTCTCTCTCTCTCTCTGTCTGTCTCTCTCTCTCTGCTTATGAGGTATGTTGCATGTTGCCAACTTTATTTTTGTTATAAAATCTGTTCTGGTTTAAATCTATAATAACCTCACAGGCTCATGATTTGAATACTTGTTCCTTAGGGAACACTATGGAACCTTTTGGGGGGTCTAACTTGCCAAAAGTGACACTGTGTATACATTCTTGAAGGCCATATCTGACTTGGGATTTTGGTCTTTCTCTGCTTCTTGGTTCATGAACCCCAACCTGCATTCCCTATCACAACAGACAGAATTCCCTTGAAATTGGGAGCTGTTGAAAGATCCAACAGCTCCTTCCTTTAAGCTGTGTCTGCCAGTATTTTGGTCATAGTGACACAGAACTAACACAGCACTCAATAAATGTAGTAGTAACAGGAACTGCAGTGCAGCAGATGAAACCGATATATAAAAATTTAGGAAACACGAGATACCCAGTGAACAAATCTCTACATTTAATTCCAAAGAACATGAAATATGAAAATTTTCAGAATTGAAGAAAAGACAAAAAAAAAAAAAACTCAGAAAATTTTTTTCTACCATAAACCAGTTCAAGGAGACTCTGAAACACCACACGAATGTAGCCGAAACCAGGACACACTGCTTCTCAACTACCAACACACGGCTTCAGCAGCTGGAGGAAACAGGTTCTTTCCAGTCAGTAGTCAAATTTTCCCCAAATGGCTAGTACCTAACAGACAGCCTATAGATATTTATTGAACAAAAAAGACAAAAGGACAGATAAACAGAAATAAGGAAATAAAAGTTTATAAGGGAAAGTTAACTTTTAACTCCCTCCCATTTCTTGGGTGTTGAAAGTAACTGATATCCACACACTTGAAAACTTTAATTACAACCAGGAGAAGGTCGATACAGAAACCACCAGTCTGACACACTCTGTTCTCAGTTATGTCTACTCAGGGTTCACTATTGATGTCTTGAGAATCATCAGGCAGAGAACCAAACTAGAAGTCAAGTAAGTTCATCTAGGAATGTACACTTTTCCACCTTTCAAGAAGCCAGAGAATCAGACTTAGCTACATGTATCCCTGGAGCACTATTCTGGTATTCCTCGGTCTTTCTATAAATGCTAACTAAGGAACTGACAGGGGCTTCAGGGATGCAAGCAGCAATGTGTCTTGTTTTCTGTGAGTTTTTTGGAGTCCTGAGTGTTGAGCAGGCTGTGGACTGAGCTTACTAAGTTTAAGACTGAGAACTGGTCCGCTTACACCTGACCCAAGTTTAGTTGCTGACTCGTGGTGAACATTTTCATGAGAGCCTGAACTTTCAAGGTTTAACTCCAAAGAATGTACTGTTGAGTATTATTGATTTCAGAATGAACTCAGAGAAGGGGAGGGGGAGGCATAAAAAGAGATTTATTCAAGTATATTTTGATGTGTAGAAAGAATGCTTTATTTTCCTTTGAAGCTAAATTATATTTGACGCCATGTTTATTAAAATGAGGTACCGGCTAATATATTCGCACAAGTCAGCCATTATATTTCTGACAGGAAATTAAGTACAGGTAAGTAGAACCTTAAAATAGACTTCTGATTCCTCCACTTATGCTAAATCTAGGAGCTGTATGAAAAAGTTAAGCAACACACAGATGTGTAAATAGCTATGGGGATAGCCTCAGATGGTTTTGATATCAACAAAGCCTCTTGATCTTTTTTTTTTTCCTTTTTTCTCCCCACCCCCCCGGGGGCTGGGGACCGAATCCAGGACCTTGCGCTTCCTAGGTAAGCGCTCTACCACTGAGCCAAATCCCCAACCCCGACTTTTTTTTTTAAAAAAATTTATTTATTCACTTTACATCCTGGTAGTAGCTCCCCTCCCTCCTCTCCTCCTAGTCCCGCCCTCACAAATTCCTCCCCCATTACCCGCTTCCCTTCTCCTAAGAGAAGGCACACCCCTCCCCCGCTTGGTTACTCCTTGCCCTGGGACATCAAGTGGAAGCAGGACTAAGCACACTGAGGTCCCAACACTGAGATCTGCTCCGATTGTTAGAGGACACGCATGAAAACCAAGCTGCACATCTACAAGTGTGTAGAGGGCCTGGGTTGAGCACCTAGGCACTGGATTCTTTGATTGGTAGTCTCTGTGAAGCCCCATGGGCTGAGGTTAGTTGGCTCTGTAGGTCTTCTTGCGGTGTCCTTGGCCCCTCCCTCCCCCTTGCTCTATCCTATTTCTGATTCTTCCACTGGATTCTCTTGAGCTCCCCCTGATGTTTGGCAGTGTGTCTCTGCATCTGTTTCTGTCCTCAGCTGGATGAAACCTCCCAGGAGACAGTTAACTAGGATCGTGTCCTAAAGCACAGCACAGTATCAGTAGCATCAGCAGTTGGCTCTCTCCCATGGGATGGGTATCAAGTTGGGGCAGTCATTGGTTGCCCATCCCCTCAATCTTTGCTTCATTTTTATCTCTGCACATCTTGTAGGCAGGGCACATTATGGGTTGAAGGTTTTGTGGGTGACTCGGTGTCCCCCTCCCTCCACTGGAAGTCCCACCTGGCTACAGGTGGTAACCACTTCAGTTTCCATGTCCCAAGCTGCTAGGAGTCTCAGTTAAGGTTACCTTCATAGACTCCCAGGAGCCAGAAATCAGTGATAGGGGCATCTCGAGGACTTACCTGTTGATCTTAACACAGGTTGATATTGCCAGTAGAACTTTAAAAGAACACATAGATGTCATAATAATCTGAATTTCCGACAGAAACGGAGTCAGTGTGATTTGGGGATGATATAATATTGCCTTCCAGAGTGACAAAGCTGACACCACTAAAAAATTCTGTATTGGCAAGCTAGAGATCCAGGCAAGCAGTGAAGGTCTGCAAGTCAGGAACTAATGCAATATTTGAAGTCTGAAGGACAATTGGCTCTTCAAAGTATCACACACACACACACACACACACACACACACACACACACACACACACACACACACTGATTTTTTACTTAGCATAAAGAAAAAATGAAATAATATCATTTAGAGAAAAAAAATGGCTGGCACATTTTAAACAAAGTTAACCAGATTCCAAAAGATAACTATAAAATGTTTTCTCCCATATGTGAAAAGATAAAAAAAAATACTAAGATGAGCTAAATATCAAAGATAATCTACAAGAGGAAAATGGAAGGAGAAAGGAGAGGGTAAGAAACGTTAGGAGGTGATGGGAACAGATGCACAGATCCACCCCCAAACATTACGTGGAGCTCAGAGAGCCCTGTGGAAAAGGGAGATGAAGAATTGTAGGTGTCAGAGGGGTCGAGGACACGAGGAGAACACCACTACAGGATCGACTAAGCAGGGCTCATAGGGCTCACAGAAACTGAAGCAGCAAATGTGGAGTCTGCATGGGTAGCACTAAGCCATTTACACACATGCTATGCTTGTTTAGCACAGTGTGTTGGGGGAATCTTAATGGTGGGAGAGTAGATTCTCTGACTCATTTGCTTGTTCTTGGGACCCTTTTCCCTCTACCACGTTGCTTTATGCAGCCTTTACACGAGGGTTTGTGCCTAAGGCTTATTACATCTTGTTCCATGTTCAGCTGAGGAGTCTGCTCTTTTCCGAAGGAGAGGTGGTTGTGGGGAAGGAAGAGGCGTGGAGAGAGGGGAGGCTGACATTAGGAAGCATTGTATGAGAGAAGAATAAAATTTAAAATAAAACACAAATATGGCAGATTTAATATGATCACAATACAATACAGGAATGTGTGCGAATGATGTGATAAATCATACTAATTTGTAAGTAATATCTCTGAGTAAATAGAAAAATAGTTTAATAATAAACAAATAGTGGAAACTGGATGTCCCAGCATGAAGACCGTCAGGCAGGCAATCAGATTTCTCTCTTGTTCACCTCTTTCTCTTCTTCCTGATTGGATAGGGGCCACTCACACTGTGCTGACAATGATGCTTTTACTGGGGAAGCAGGGCAGAGAGCTACAATGTTTTCTTCGGTCTACTAATTACAACTTTAATGTCTTTGAGAAACAACCTGTCAGTTAGCACCACTAATGATGTTTGGTGCAATTCCTGGGCACCTGATGGTCCAGTCAGGCTGGTCCATAGAAGTGAACATAACAGAAGGTATCTTGTAAATCACTAGTACACTTTGCCATCCGCCATCTTTTCAACCATCGCATGAAGTTACTTTATTCTACTTCGTCGCTTTTGGTGGTGCTTTTCTAAGCTTATGATAAAATACCCCAAGCTGGATGGCTTAAAGAGCAGAAATTCATTTTCTCAGCGCTCTGAAAGCAATAGTTCCAAGATCAAAAATGCATCAGGGTTGGTTTCTCCTGAGGCCCACGAGAGACATATCTATAACCCTTTCTAGCTTCCTGTGCGTTGTTGGCGATATCTAGCACTCCTTGGCTCGTAGGTGACCCATCTCTGCTTTAGTTTTCTTCTTGGAAAGGTGTTTATATTCAAAGGGACTATTTTAATAAGAACACCCAATGTTCCTGATTAAAGCCCACAGCAATAATCTTATTTTTTAACCAATTACATCTATATAAGTCATTGATCTGACCATACTCAGACTTACTGCATCTCTCACCAGTCAGAAGGAAGTTATAACTTGATCAACAAACCTTCGAACACATAGTAGACGCTTCCTTGCTTTCAGTTTTTATTTTCATTTTTTGAGAATTTCAAACATAAGCACTCTATTTGCGTAATTCTCTTCCTTCTCTTCCTCCTTCCAATTCCTCTTGAGTTCTCCCTACTGTTCAAATTTTTGGACTCTTGGTTTTTTTTTTTAAATTATAGCTGCATTAATTATAATTTCACATATTTTTGCCTAAGTTTGTAAATGCAACTGGCTGAGATCATTTAATGTTTGTCTTATCTATTTCCTGAACTCTTGGGATTGGCTAGCCTATCAGGGGGCTTACCTCTGGGGAGGACAGATTCCCATTCACTATAGCTATAGCTCTTCTAGGGTAAAGCCCTGTGAGAATGCTGTCATCTGCACTGGCATGTCAATTTTCAAAATTTTATGTTTTGTTTAGGAAATCATATTGCTGAGATTTCCTGAGTAGAGCTTCCCTGTCACATATGGAAGATCCTATCTTGCAGCAGAAGTCTCATCCTGGTCTTCTGCCTCCTAAAATCTTTCTAGTCCCTTTTCTGTGATGTTCCCTGAGCCTTAGGTGTAGGTGTTGTATCGAAGGGTACTCCCAGTCAGTTTTATGAAATTTGCTCAACTTTGGGTTTCTATAATGGTTTCCATCTACTACAAAAAGAAGCTTCTTTGATGAGGAGTGAGGGTTCATCTGTCTGTGTAAGGATAAGTCTTTAGAGATTGGGCATGTTCAGGGTGGTATGGCTATAAACAAGAAAAGTCTTTAGAACTCAGGTAGAAATTAGGTTACTGAAATGCTGGCAGTAAGTTCTCTCCTAGGGTCCCTAGCCTTGTCAGCCACAGGTTGTGGGATAGGCTAATACCATCAGACATAAATTCCTTCTTATTGAACAGGTCTGAAGTCCAATTAGATGCCTGTTGGTTATTCCCTGGGCCTAAGTGCCACTATGGTAGCTTTCAGGATATCTTGCCATTACAGTCGTTGTTGTCTGCAGACATTACACTTGGATAGGACTGTGGATTGCTTTTCTCCCTTGACAGCTTGTATAGCTCTTTCCCATACTATGAGAGCTATTTCTCAAGGAGGAGACTTTCAGGTCATTTACAGCTCAATTCCTCCAAGTCTTCTGTCTGAATCGTGAAGGGTCTTCAGCAATGGGGTCTTACATTCAGTTCCCAAGGAGGCAACCAAGAGTAATGGTGGTAATAGCCTGTATTATTTTGGGGTTCTCTTAGCCTCCCCTGGTCAACAGTTCAAAAGTAAAAGAGAATGATACAAGTTGTGGAATATCCAAAGAGTCAGACTTCTACATGTGAAAGTTGGACACAGTCTTCTGATCATGAATGGTCTACCTTAAGCTGGGGATGATTAGCCCTTGAAGGTGGGGCATGTTTCTTTCTCTTCACTGTATTCTCAGCTAACCTACTAGAGTTGGCCCATAATTTAAGCAATATTTGTACACATGCTTAATAGATAACTATAAATCAAATAAATATAAGACTACTAAGTGCATTAAAGTGAAGTTTCTTAGTTCAAACTTATTCATCATTGTTTTTAATAGTCTCAGGAACACAGGAATAAACCACTGTGTACTTACTGTAAAAGGAGACTGAGAATGGCCTGAAAGCATCTTAGTACTTTTAGGAAAATTTATTTGAGTTTGCAGATGCTGAGTCTCAGTAACCTCTGCGAGTCCCTGTGCCATCCTCTGGCAGCCACGTCTGATGACAATAAACAAGAGACTAAGGACCCTTTGAGCCAAAGAAGACTTAGGATTTCCATTTGATCTAATGTGGTAGAACCCTCACACCTTGACCTATGAGCATTGACTTTCTTGTAGACGATAAGTAATACTATTTCCCAAGAACTGTGATAATTTGACCTCTGTTTAAACCAAGAGGTTTTTGTTTGTTTGTTTGGCTGGGTGAAATGTTTTTCATATGGTAGAGGAGAAAGTGAGCTATTTTTAATATCAATGTGTGGTATTGCCTAAGGATGGGGATTTAATTTTAGACCCAGAAGATCTCCTTTTGCCAGATCAATGGTTGCGACATATGTCCCTACAGAAAGGTATGGCTTTTGATCCAAGGTGTACCTTTATCACACTCCAACAACTTCATTCATTCATAGCAGCAGCTGGGCCCCTAGGGAGCTAATAGAGGTTTTCCTTCAGGAAAGTGAAAGGACAAGAACCATGCCGAGGAAAATTGTCCTGACAGTCACTGGGAAAGTTATCTAAAGAGAAGGGAGAACATCAGTTGGAGAGCCAAAAGCTGTAAGGCTATCATTAGAACCCTAAGAATTAATCCAGATCTATGTTGGTCTTCAGTGGGAGATGTGGAGTGAGTTTAAAGTGCTAGTGTTTTAGGATCTGCGAGATGGCTCAGTGGGTAAAAGGCATTTGTCATGCAAGCTTGGCAACTTGAATTTGATCTCTGGAACCCACTTCGATGTGATGAAAAGAAACGACTTTATACAGTTGCCCTCTAACTTCCACAAGAACATGATGACAAACATGTCAATACACACACACACACACACACACCACCACCACCACCACCACCACCACCACCACTACCACCACCACCACCACCATCATCATCATAACAATAACAATAATAAACACAATGATGATTATGTGTCAGTTTCAGCTACTTACATGGTAACCGCTACCAAATGTTATGACCTCTGTTCTGCACATGTGCTGCCTTGTCATGATCTGTTTTCAAAAGTGAACTTACTGACCTAGCCCATTGAGAACAAAGGGGATCCTTCTAAGATTTTCCTAAACAGCATTGCAGGCCCATATTCCTTTCCCTTGGGACACTTTATCCCATAATTGTGGGGCATGCAGGACAGAGGCTGCTTCCCATCTTACCACATCTTACCACTCAACAGGCAAAGGTGGAAAGAAAGCTGCCTCCTGCAGAGAGTCTGTCTTCCAGTCTTAGAAAAGAAACAGTTTCATTGCTCCAGTGGCCCCTGCTAGTTCTTGAAACATGATGTAGCTCTTTCTTCCTGAATATTGGCATGACGAATTAGAAAGAGATAAACATGCTTAGCAGAGAATAAGCGGGTTACAATAGCTGTTGTAGATACATAGGTTACAACGTGCCAGACATGTCTTGGAGTGCTTCTGCACACATTATGCCATCTAACGCTTACAACAGCCATTTAATAAAAGCTGTGATACAATCCCCACGTTAGAGATGAAGGAAATTATTCACAGATGTGTTAATTTGCTGAAATCCTATGCATCAGTCATCAAAGAATTCGGGATTTGAAGCGAAGCGGGTCATCTGTGTCTGGAAGCCTATAATCTTAACTAAGCACCTTACCATCTCAAGTATAATTTGTAGGACTCAAACTTGGGTTCTCAAATATTGTCTCCAGTAATGTAAGTAAAGGACAAGACAGGGAGGAACTGATTTTATAAATCCCTCCACATCACCTGATACCTAAGCAAACAGAATGGGGATAGGGGATAAAAATCAATTCAGTTCTCCTGAACCATTACCCCGCCTTCTGATTCACAATGCTCTCCCATAAGAGAGTCAGAACAGGACTAATAACATGGTGTGTTTGGTATACTGCGCTGTTGCTGTGAATCCAATCATCAGCTTTCATTTGTACCCTTCAGAACTAGAGGGAAGTACATGCTTGGATCTAGGTTGCTGCTGGGCTCCTGAGTACGCACCATTCAGATAAAAGACTCTCTCACAAGTCCCATCAACGATGTCTCACCCAGTGCTCCCCAGAAACCAGCAAAGCCTTCCTCTTCTCATGGGGAGCTACCTGGAAGCTAAGTTCCTAGAGTCTGAAGGTTCCTTTGAAAAATGAAGGGGACTTTGACAAAGTCAAAGGGCATTGATATGCTTTTCTTCCAGACTGATTGCAAGTTTCATTTACTGGACTCAAAGGCAACTCAAAGGCTTTCGCTATCAGGGCATTAAAAAAACCAAAAACCAAAACCCAAAAAAAACAAACAAACAAAAACAAAACAAACAAACAAACAAACCAAACCTATTTAAGCCTCATCAATTCACGACCTACTTCTCTTCCCTGAAGTGTCCCATTCTTTGGATTTTGATTTCTTTTGGCCTACCAGCAGATGAATAATGACACAGAGACTTATTAATTTTATTATAGCTTAGGCCTATCTCACGCTGCCACTCAGCTAGGTCACCTGCCTATCAGCTTAGGTCACCAATTATTCTAGTCCACGTCCTACCATGTGGCCCATTACCTCTCTCTCACTCTTGATATGTTCAACTTCCCCTGTGTTCCACTGGCAAATCCTCCCAAATCTCTTCTTCTCACAGAGACCTTCTCTCAGCCCTGGAGGCCCCACCTTCCCTTTCCTGCCCAGCTATTGGCCTTCAGATCTTTATTAAGTCGGTCAGCAGTGAGGAAGGTGTATGTTTACAAAATACTGAGGCAGGTGATGAGCCATCAGAATAACAATACCCAAATCTGCCTAATACTCAGTTCTCTCTGCCAATAGGCAATCAACAATTGAACAACACAAAGACAACCTTCACACAATATAAGTGAAGGGAAATCAGTGTGTGTGTGTGTGTGTGTGTGTGTGTGTGTGTGTGTGTGTGTGTTTAGGCATCTCTAAGATGTGCCAGAGGCCTGGGGGGAGGGTAGGGGAGGCTCCAGGGAATTTATAAGGTTGACTCTAGCTAAGACTCTCAGTGGGGGACATAGAAGCTGAAGTGCCTACCTTCTGTATCCAGACAAGACTCCCAGTGGAAGGATAAGGACACCAGCCTGCTCATACAATCTTCTATCCAAAATTTGTCCTGCCTACAAGAATTATGGGGACAGTGATGAAGCAGAGACTGAGGGAATGGTCAACCAATGACTGGCCCAGCTTGACTTCCATTCCATGGGCAAGAACTAATTCTTGACACTATTAATGATACTCTGTTATGCTTGTAGACAGCAGCCTAGCATAACTGTCCTCTGGGAGGCTGCACCCAGCAGCTGGCTGATGCAGAGACCCCAAGTCAAATATTAGATGGAGCTTGGGAAGTCTTAGGGAAGAGCTGGGGGAAGGATTGAGAAACCCAGAGTAATAGGGATGCCAGAAGAAGACCAACAGAGTCAATTAACCTTGACTCTTGGGGGCTACCAGAGACTGCACCATCAACCAAAGATTATACAAGGACTGGACCTAGGCTCCCTGCATATATGTAGCAGATGTGCAGCTTGGTTTTCATGAGGGTCACCAAACAACTGGAGGGAGGAGGGCTTGCCCTGACTCTGTTCCCTGCCTGTGGATCCTGTTCCCCTAACTGGTGTGTCTTGTCTGGCCTCAGTAGGAGAGGATCTACCTAATCCTACAGTGACTTCAGGTACCAGGGTAGGTTGGTACCTAGAGAGGACCTCCTTCTTTTTAGCGGTCAAAGGGAAGGAGGACTGGGAAGGGACCGTGGGAGGGGAGCTGGGTAGTGACTGCAATGAGGATATTAAAATGAATAAATTAATGGAAATAATACATATTTAAAAAGGGTTACCCCAACAACTTCATCTACAGTTTTAACGTCTGAAAAACTCCGTGAAAAGATGTACTTGCCTTTCATCAAGATCAGGAGAAAAACATGCTTTCCCTTCCATACTATGCATAATTGCTCACCACACAGAAAGCTCTACGGTTTGTGAAGGGCAAAGAAACAGATGGAGAAATTGAGAGGTGCATAGTGATTCTAATAGCGACGCTTTTTAAGGTGCCCTGTGAACAACTCCAGTGTTCCCAACACCTCCTTCCCAGCCCTGCTTCTGTATGTGACCAGAAGGTTGAGAAAAATACAAAAAGCAGCAAGAAAGCAGTTCTCTATTGCTCATTCTTTATCAGGATCAGGTAGAATGGTCTATAAAATGAGTTTCAGGGAAGAAAGGGTGTGCAAACGGTGTCTACAACAAGGACTCCCTTGCAGAAGAGAATAAAAGAAGCGGTGTTGAGTGGTTGGAAAGGGAAAGATGAGATAGTTTAGGAAAGGGTCTGGGAACTGCAGAAGTCCTTACACTGCGCTATGAATTTAGTCCAGAGGGGGAACATGCTCATTCTGCGTGTCTACTGGTGCATGTATAGATCCTAGTGCTTGCTTTCGTCTCAAGTTTATAACCATGACAGAGGAATAGCAACTGGTCAAAATCTCCTGGTAATGTGGGACCTACAAACCAGTGTTTCCCAGGCCAAATGGATTGCATCTTACTTAGCCTTTTTTTTTTCCTGAATAAATTTAATGAATCAATCTATTGGATGAGCCCGTGTTTTCTTTTCACAGCTGAAACTCACAAAATAGAATGATTCCCCAGCCTCCGATCCTAGTTGGGCCTGGAATTGACTGTGCTGTATGATCTGATGGCTTACTAAGCAGTTCCAGACAGCTCTGATTACATTACAACCAGGAAAACAAACCATGCTGAGCTGCCCCGAACTGCGGAAGTGAGACTAATGTCTGGGGAGACGGTGGCCATCCCTCCTCTCTGACCAGAGCCTCTCTTGACTCCTTTGATTCTCCCCTCCTTTGATGCTTCCCACACTTAGGGTCATTTTGTTTTTCCAAAGCCACCTGGTCCTCGCTTGAGCTCCCAGGGTGCCAGCTCTCTGAGTTTGACCTTGGGAACTGCCAGCTCAGAGATGGCTTTTCCCATCTGCAGTAAAAGCCATTTCGGAAAGGGGGGAGGTAAGCTAGGTCTCTCATATCTTCCTTGCTGGTTGTGTCGGAGGCTGCAGAAACCAATTACCGAAGCTCAGCTGTAAGAAATAAAATGTATTTAGTCACAGGTACAGTTCAGGAACACAGTATCAGCTCCAGAATGTGTGTGAAGGCATCTTTTACAAATGAATGCAAACCTACACCCTGCTCCTTCTACAAATAAGCCATCTCCGGGGCAGTAATGATGGCAAAACCAGAGACCAGTCTAACGGTCAGGCAGCTCCAAGCTACTCAGAGTAACGAGCTGTGGCACACAGCACTTTATCCTCATCAGGTTCACCCCTGCGCCTGTGTAGAGCACCGGAAGCCCTCATATTCTCTTAGGCTCAAATAGGCTCGTAACCCTGCAGGATATGCTCTCTCCTATGCACTTTCTGTGTTAATATTTGATGCTATTGCACCATGAGAAACCGGTGCCTGGAGAAAACTCACAAAGCCCATGAAAGCACACGCGGGTGACATTTGACTAGGAAGCTCGCCGCTGAAAAAAACGATCACACGCTCCCCACCAACTGGCCAACCCCATTTTGGAAGCAAAGGACCAACCTGCCAGATTCAGTTGGATTGCTCACAGTAGACGTAGCTTTTGTTAAAATGATTTTTCCTTTATTGAGAGGATGGTTTTTGTTTTGTTTTGTTTTCCCCTCAATTTCTCTTTTCATAGAGGAGTTACAGCCACGGAGACCACCTGGTATCTAATTCTATTCTAAGCAAACATGGAACCCGTCTCTGAAACCATAGGTCTAAAAGGTCCTTGAAAGTTCAGCTTTCCAGCACGTAGGATCACTGCTCACACTGTGGGATGAAAAGGTGTCTGTGTGGGTCTCTTGGACCTTTGATGGAGCATGGCTTCCTCTTGGGGAGCCTCCTCTTGGGTTGCCTCCTGACAGGAGGACATGGACTGGTAGAGGGTTGCTTTCTACGGGCCAGCTCCTGTATCAATACTGCAGGGTCGAGCCAGGTTAATCCCGCCACAATACCCTGTGACTTTGAACGCTCTTTTGTTCTTCACTTTCTGTTTGGACCACTAAAAAAAGAAAAGAAAAGAAAAAAAGGGAAAGAAAAAAGTGGAAGGCAGTTCGAAACTAGATTTTACCAATGTTTGCTAACGTGTGTGCAGAGCCTCTTTTCTTTTTTCAGCCCGTCCCGCAGAGAGCGCAGAGCCTCTTTTCTATTTGGCCTTTCTCACTTGTGGCCAATGACCTTGTTGCTCCCTTTACCTAGAGGACAAAAAGTATATGCTTGCTTGTGCCCTTTTTATATGACGACTCCTCTCCTTTTCTTTCATCTCAGGAGGTGACTGGTTCTTCTTTGCTAGGGTGATTAGTTGCTGATCTTTTGAGCAACAGTCTACTCTACTTCAGATGCTGTGCTCCTTTTGATTTCCTCCCCTCCCCCTCCCCCTCCCCCCTCCCCCTCCTTCTCCCCCCCCCTCCTCCTCCTCCTCCTCCTCCTCCTCCTCCTCCTCCTCCTCCTCCTCCTTTTTCTTCCTCCTCCTCCCGGCACTGGCAGCCTCTACTTTTGCCTTAGCCTTGTCCCAGTTGCTTCCAGATAGGTGCGCTCCTGTGTCTGGATGCTTTCCCCAGCTATCCTTCTGGTTTACTCTTTTTTTCTACTAAGATCCTGGCCCAATGCCACCTAGCAGTGGGACAAGCAAACAACGATGAACGAGTACTATTTCAGTGCTGCTCTGGACCCTACTCTGAGTTCAATAATTTACCCTCATCACCTTTAGCTCCACCCATATTGTGAGGGAAGTACTGTGGTAACTATTGTTTCTGTAATTTTAAAGGAGGGGAAAGGAGGAGCCTAAAGATCACACAGCCTGGAAAGGTAAGCTTGAAACCCAGGTAAGCTGACCTCAAGGTCCAAAGCTCCTGCTTTAACTTGCCTCGGTTCCGAGCACCCTGGACTATCCCTGCAGCATTCTGAACTGTTATGCAGAGCGTGCGCAGCCCTCTCAAGAATGGAATCTCTGGACATGGACGGAACTAAAATTTCATTTTCTACATCCCTTTTAAAAGGATCTCTCACAGCTAACGCCCCATCCCGGCCTTTTCTCCTTTGGCTCTCTAAACGCGTTCTAACGTGATGCCCATCCATTCCCTTCCACCTACTTTCCTTTGTTAGAAAATGCGATACGAGCGCCCAACATGAGCATTGCCACTCTCAATACAGTCTTGCCCCTCACTTCGTTCTCCCAGTGTGTCTTCTGCCTATGAGTCTTAGGTTTAAACTCTGAAGTTTCAGGTTCACTGTTCTTTTTGGTGTTGAGTGGGACACGTCAAATGGATGGTGGATCTTAGTTTTCAGTAAGTGGGCTTTGGGAATGTTCTTTTTTGTTCAATGGTGCTGAGCCTTGTCTGGCTACCAAGGCTTCTAATGAGTATTTCGTTTTTGAAGGACTTGTCCATCGACACCATATATCACAATCGTATCTAATGCATGTTTTCCCCCATATATTTCCTATTTCCGACACCCTTCTTTCATCCTCCCGCACCCTCTCACTGCCCTTATTGGCTCATGTTCAGCCCGTAGTTGAAGCCAGACAACCACCTTCCTGCCTCTCCTCCTGACCCCGATCTATATGGCCGGCTGCCAAAATCTAAAATGCTACCTTCCATCATGCTATGACGCCGCCCATAAATCCAAGGCAGCTTCTGACGAGTAAGACCCAACTTAGCATTTAGTGCCCTTTCTAGTCTGACCACAATTTCCCTTTCCAGTTCCATGTGGCACGTGGGCTCTCGTTCATGCCCAAACATGCACAGCTCTCTCCTTTGTCACATCACTGTGCTCTAACTCTGGAACCCTGCCTGGTCCACTTCCTTTCCACTGCCCACTCGCTGGCAGACCAGAGCTTCCGATTATATATATTCGATCAATACATCTTGACCACATTCCCCCAGACCAATCTCCTTCCTCTGAGTTCTATTGCAAGGACTGTTAATTTAGTGCCTCACATTTCCTGCCTGTATTTTAGTATGAAAACTATGTCTTTCACAACTTACACAAAACAAAACAGGCAGGCCTTACATATTATATACTTTAAAGTCAACTTATTTAAAAATAGCCACTATAAGTTGGTATTTTATGATATTGTGGACAATAATCCAACTTCATTCCTCCTTGTACAACCTGGGTAAAATGCACAGATTATCAACAAATTTAATGTTTAAAAATATTGACCGAATGATATGCTATAGACTTTTAAAAACATAAAAAGGCACAAATAAAGTTAGAAAATAAATTGTGAGAGGAAAGTCTTACTGTCATACTGAAAAATAATTTGGATCTTTTAGCATACAAAAATCATGTCTGGGAGACAATAACATGATTTAAATAATATAAAATAAATACGTGTATTTCAATACATAAGGTGCCCCACAAGTATGAAGTTTTTAGATTTTTAAAATAGTCACCATCAGTAATAAAGTTTTTTAAATTTTATATAAGTAATAGAATTCTACATGAGATTTATTTATATGATGGATACTGTCAGAAGCATTCAACATTCAAAAGAGTTATATTGTGGAGGCAAACAGACTCTTGGATGGAGAATTGTATACAGAGACCCTAAGTGGAAACAAGAGTAGGCAGAGGGCAGTGCAAGGCAGGGATGTAGCTAAACACAAAGGATGGAGCTCAGGACAACCTGTGTCTCCTGGGGCTCCGGGGCTGTGGTATTCCTTAAGTCCTTCTTCAAGGCGAGAAGCCAGCCCCAGCTCCTTCTACCTTCTTTCTTTTTTAAACTATTTTTTAATGGATATTTTGGTATTTACATTTCAAATGTTATCCCCTTTCCCTGTTTCCCATCCCTAAACCCCCTATGCCATCCCCCATCTCCTTCTTCTATGGGGGTGTTCCTCCACCTAACCACCCACCCCTTCCTGCCTCCCCACCCTGACATTTCCCCTACACTGGATGATCCAGTCTTAGCAGGACCAAGGGCTTCTCCTCCCATTGGTGCCCAGCAAGGCCCATTCTCTGCTACATATGCAGCTGGAGCCATGGGTCTGTTCCTGTATACTATTTGGATGGTGATTTAGTCCCTGGGAACTCTGGTTAGTTGGTAGTGTTCTTTTGGGGTTGCAAACCCCTTTAGCTCCTTCAATCCTTTCTCTAGCTCTTCCAATGGGGATCCTGTTCTCAGTTCAATAGTTGGTTGTGAGCATTTGCCTCTGTATTTGTCAGGATCTGGCAGAGCCTCTCAGGAGGCAGCTAAATCAGGCTCCTGTCAGCATGCACTTCTTGGCATCAGCAATATTGTCTGGGTTTGGTGGGTGTATGTGTATGAGCTAGATTCTCACTCAGGTGGGGCAGGCTCTGAATGGCCATTCATTCAGTCTCTGCTCAAATTTTGCCTCCCCAACTCTGATTGATATATTTGTTCCCCTTTTTAAGAAGAAATGAGGCATCAGCACTTTGGACATCCTTTTCCTTAAGCTTCATGTGGTCTATGGATTGTATCTTGGGTAATCCAAGCTTTTGGGCTAATATCCACTTATCAGTGAGTGCATACCATGTGTGGTTTTTTTGTGATTGGGTTGCCTCACTCAGGAGGATATTTTCAAGTTCCATCCACTTGCCTATGAACTTCATGAAGTCATACTTTTAAATAGCTGAGTAGTACTCCATTATGTAAATTTACCACATTTTCTGTATCCATTCCTCTGCTGAGGGACATCTGGATTCTTTCTAGCTTCTGGCTATTATAAATAAGGCTGCTATGAACATAGTGGAACATGTGTCTATGTTATATGTTGGAGTATCATTTGGGTATATGTCCAGGAGTAGTATAGCTGGTTCCTCAGGCAGTATTATGTCCAATTTTCTGAGGAACTCACAGACTAATTTCTAGAGTGGTTGTACCAGCTTGCAATCCCACCAAAATAGAGGATTATTTCTTTTTCTCCATATCCTCCCCAGCATCTGTTGTCACCTGAGTTTTTGATAATAGCCATTTTGGCTGGTGTGAGGTGCAATCTCAGGGTTGCGTTGATTTGCATTGCCCTGATGTTAGTCTCGAAAATTTCTTTAGGTGCTTCTCAGCCATTCGATATTCCCCAGCTGAGAATGTTTAGCTCTGGACCCTATTTTTTAATAGGGTTATTTGATTCTCTGGAGTCTAATTTCTTGAGTTCTTTGTATATATTGGATATTAGCCCTCTATCAGATATAGGATTGCTAAAGATTTTTTCCCAATCTGTTGGTTGCCATATTGTCCTGACAGTGTCCTTTGACTTACAGAAGCTTTGACATTTTATGAGATCCCATTAATCAATTTTTGGCATAAGCCATTGGTGCTTCGTTCAGGAAATTTTCTCCAATGCCCATGTGTTTGAGATTCTTCCCCACCCTTTCTGTTTCTATTAATTTGAGTGTATCTGGTTTGATGTGGAGGTCCTTGATCCACTTAGACTTAAGCTTTGTACAGGGCAATAAGAATGGATCAATTTGCATTCTTCTACATGCTGACCTCCAGTTGAACAAGCACCATTTGCTGAAAATGCTATCTGTTTTTCCATTGGATGGTTTTGGCTCCTTTTTCAAAGATCAAGTGACCATAGGTGTGCAGGTTCATTTCTGGGTCTTCAATTCTATTCCACTGATCTATCTGTCTGTCTCTGTACCAATACCATACAGGTTTTTATCACTATTGCTCTGTAATACTGCTTGAGGTCAGGGATGGTGATTCCCCCAGAAATTCTTTCATTGTTGAGGATAGTTTTCGATATCCTGGGTTTTTTGTTATTCCAAATGAATTTGAAAATTGCTCTTTCTAACTGTATGAAAAATTGAGTTGGAATTTTGATGGGGATTGCATTGAATCTGTAGATTGCTTTTGACAGAATGGCCATTTTTACTATATTAGTGCTGTCAATCCATGAGCATGGGAGATCTTTCCATCTTCTGAGATGTTCAATTTCTTTCTTCAGAAACTTGAAGCTCTTTTCATACAGATTTTTCACTTGCTTGGTTAGAGTCACACTGAGTTATTTCATGTTATTTGTGATTATTGTGAAGGGTGTCATTTCCCTAATTTCTTTCTCAACCTGTTTACCCTTTCAGTAGAGGAAGGCTACTGATTTGTTTGAGTTAATTTTATATCCAGCCACTTTGCTGAAGTTGTTTATCCGGCTTGGTAGTTCTCTGGTGGAACTGTTAGGGTAACTTAAATATAATATCTTGCATTCAGTTTGGAGAATTTTATTGAATAATTTTGCATTGATATTCATAAGGGAAATTGTTCTGAAGTTCTCTTTCTTTCTTGAGTATTTGTGTAGTTTAAGTATAAGCATAATTGTGGCTTCATAGAAGGAATTGGGTAGTGTTCCTTCTGTTTCTATTTTGTGGAATAGTTTGGATAGTATTGGTATGAGGTCTTCTATGTAGGTCTGGTAGAATTCTGCACTAAATCCATCTGGTTCTGGGCTTTTTTTTGGTTGGGAGACATTTAATAACTGCTTCTATTTCTTTACAAGTTTTGGGTCTGTTTAGGTAGTTTATCTGATCCTGATTTAACTTTGGTACCTAGTATCTGTCTGGAAAATTGTCCATTTCCTCTAGATTTTCCAGTTTCCTTGCATGTAGGCTTTTGTAGTAGGATCTGAATTTTTTAATTTCCTCAATTTCTGTTGTTACGTCTGTCTTTTCATTTCTGATTTTGTTAGTTTGTATACTGTCTCTGTGCCCTCTGAATAACCTGGCTAAGGGTTCATGTATCTTGTTGATTTTCTCCAAGAACCAGCTCCTAGTTTTGTTGATTCTTTGTATAGTTCCTTTTGTTCCTAATTGGTTGATTTCAGCTCTGAGTTTGATTACTTCCTGCTGCCTACTCTTGGGTGTATTTGCTTCTCTTTGTTCTAGAGCTTATAGGTGTGATGCCAAGCTGCTAGTGTATACTCTCTCCAGTTTCTTTTTGGAGGCACTCAGAGCTATGAGTTTTCTTCTTATCACTGCTTTCATTGTGTCCCATAAGTTTGAGTATGTTGTGCCTTCATTTTCATTAAATTTTACAAAGTCTTTAAGATCTTTCTTTGTTTCTTCCTTGGCCATGTTAATATTGAGTAAAGTGTTGTTCAACTTCCACGTGTACGTGGGCCTTCTGTCACTTTTGTTGTTATTGAAGACCAGCCTTAGTCCATGGTGATCTGATAGGACGCATGGGATTGTTTCAATGTTCTTGTATCTGTTGAGGCCTGTTTTGTGACCCATTATATGGTCAATTTTGGAGAAGGCACCATGAGGTGCTGAGAAAGAGGTGTATGCTTTTGATTTAGGATGAAATGTTATATAGATATCTGTTAAATCCATTTTGTTCATAACTTCTGTTAGTTTCTCTATGTCTCTGTTTAATTTCTGTTTCCATGATCTGTCCATTGATGAGAGTGGGGTATTCAAGTCTCCTACTATTATTGTGTGAGGTGCAATATGTACTTTGAGCTTTACTAAGGTTTCTTTTATGAATATAGGTGCCCTTGCATTTGAAGCATAGTTATTCAAGATTGAGAGTTCATCTTGGTGGATTTTTCCTTAACTCAATATGACGTGTCCTTCCTTATCTTTTTCCTAACTTTTGGTTGAACATCAATTTTATTGCATATTAGAATGGCTCCCCCAGCTTGTTTCTTGGGACCATTTGCTTGGAAAATTGTTTTCTAGCCTTTCATTCTGACGTAGTTTCTGTCTTTGTCACGGAGGTGTGTTTCCTGTATGCTGCAAAATCTTGGGTCATTTTTAAGTATCCATTCTGTTAGTCTATGTCTTTTTATTGGGAAATGAAGTCCACTGATGTTAAGAGATATTAAGGAATAGTGATTGTTGTTTCCTGTTCTTTTTGTTGTTAGAGATGGAATTATGTTTGTGTGGCTCTCTTCTTTTGGGTTTGTTACAAGAAGATTACTTTTTTGCTTTTTCTATGGTGTACTTCCCAGTTTGTGTTGGAGTTTTCCATCTAATATCCTTTGTAGGGCTGGATTTGTGGAAAGATATTGGTTAAATTTAATTTTGTCTTAGAATATCTTGGTTTCTCCATCTATGTTAATTTAGAGTTCTGCTGGATATAATAGCCTGGGCTGGCATTCTCTTAGGGTCTGTATACCATCTGCCAAGATCTTACTTTCATAGTCTTTGGTGAGAAGTGTGGTGTAATTCTGATAGGTCTGCCTTTGTATGTTATTTGACCTTTTCCCTTACTGCTTTTAATATTCTTTCATTGTTTTGAGCATTGGGTGTTCTGACTATTAAGTGATGGGAGGAGCATCTTTATTTAGGTTAGGGAAGTTTTCTTCTATAATTTTGTTGAAGATAGATATCTACTGGCCCTTTAAATTGGGAATCTTCACCCTCTTCTATACCTATTATCCTTCGATTCACGTTTTAGGTTAGGAACTTTTTGCATTTTACATTTTCTTCGATGGTTATGTCAATGTTTTCTGTGGTATCTTCTGTTCCTGAGATGCTCTCTTCTATCTCTTGTGTTCTGTTGGTCATGCTGGTGTCTATGACTCCTGAACTCTTTCCTAGGTTTTCTATCTCCAGGGTTGACTCCCTCTGTGCTTTCTTTATTGTTTCTATTTCCATTTCTAAATCCTGGATGATTTTGTTCAATTCCTTTGCCTGGTAGGCTGTGTTTTCCTGTAATTCTTTAAGGAAAATTTACCTGTGTTGTTCTGTATTTCTTTAATGGAGTTATTTATGTCCTTCTTAAATCATGAGATGTGATTTTAAATCTAAATCTTCCTTGGGATATCCAGTACTTGCTTTGGTGTGAGAACTGGGCTCTGATGATGCCAAATAATCTTGATTTCTGTTGCTTTTATGTTCCTGTGCTTGCCTCTTTCCATTTGGTTGTCTCTGGTGTTGCTGATCTTGCTGTCTCTGACAGTGGCTTGACCCTTCTGTAAGCCTGTGTGTTAGCACTCCTGGAGTTCTGCGTTCTCCCAGTGGGATCAGAGAGCAGTGGGACTGGGTCAGCTCCAGGTGCAGGCTCCTGTCCTTGATCCTGTCCCTGACTGTTCCTAGGTTCCTGTGTCTAGTGGGCTGTAGTTGGGCTCCTCTTGGACCAGGAACGTGAGCAGAAGTGGTGTTCTCCCCTGAGCTCTCAGGATTGTCCACACTTCTGAGAGACCCTCTCTCTCCCCGACGGGATTTGGGTACAGAGAGCTGTGGGACTGGGTCAGCTCTGGGTGCAGGCAGAAATCCTTCTACCTTCTATCATGTTTACTAGGAACAGCAGAGCATTGCTTCATGTAGCCATCTGAGGACACTTCCCAAGGATGTACTGCACACTGGACACTTCTAGCAACTGGAAGATTGAGTATCTCTAATGGGAGGAGTCTCATTACTACCCATGTCCCTTCAACAACATTGCCACTTCCAGGATTAGCAAACATGAGAATTTCCTTTATTTCTCTGAAGATCTGTATTATGTTATACAAGCAAGTGCATATAGATACTATTTCCTTTTATAAATAATATTACACTGTGTTACTATTTTACTCTAATATATTATAGTGTGTCACTCTGGTTCTTTTTTTTAAATTTTTTTTCTTTCTTTTTTTTTTTTTTTTTTTTTCGGAGCTGGGGACTGAACCCAGGGCCTTGCGCTTGCTAGGCAAGCGCTCTACCACTGAGCTAAATCCCCAACCCCGTCACTCTGGTTCTTATTCTTTCCATTTCAAATACATAGACTGTTATTCACGCATATTTTAAAAGAACACTTCTTTCATAAAAAGTCTTTTGTAAGCAAACATAATTTAAAAAACAAGAAAGTTTTCAGGTATTCTACTAAGTTGGTAGTATGAGATCTCTCTAATTTCTTTATGAAGGCATTTGTGTTATGAACTTTCCTTTTATCACCACTTTCATCATGTCTCATAAGTTTGGGTATGCTGTGCATTCATTTTCAGTGAATTTTAGAAAGTCTTTAATTTCTTTCTGTCTTGACCCACTTTTTTCATTCGGTGGAATTTTCCAGTTTCCATGCGTTTGTAAGAGTTTTGTTGTTTCTGTTTTTGTTGATATCCAGCTTTAATCTGTGGTGGTCTGATAGGAGCAGGGAGTTATTTCCATTTTTTTAAAAATCTATAAAGACTTGTTTTGTGTCTGAATAGGTAGAGAAAGTTTCATGAGGTGACCGGAAGAAGACATATTATTTTTGTGTTTGGGTGGAACATTCTGTAAATGTATGTCAAGTTTATTTGGCTTATAATAGCAGTTAGCTCCACCATTCTGTTCAGTTTTGTCTGAATAACCCATCCATCGGTGAGACTGGGGTATTGAAGTCTCTCCCTACAGTTTGTAAGGTTCAATATGTGACTTAAGCTGCAGTAGTGTTTCTTTACAAAAGCTGGTGCCCTTGCGTTTAGGGAATAAATGTTAAGATTTGAAATGTCTTCTCAGTGGGTTTTTCATTTGCTGAGTATATAGCATACTTTTCTATCTCCTTTGAAATGGAAGCAGTTATTAAAAGCCTCCCAAGTCCCTGAACTTCACCTGGGCAGTACAGTAGAGATGACCCTCATGGCAGAGGTATGGGTGAGTCAGTCCAGAGTATATGAGTGCAGGAGAGCTGACCCTGCCCATTTCTGGCTATAATTGGATGAGCTAGCCCAGGCACTGCTGGAGAACTCTCCCTAGTTTGGCACAGGAGAGTTGGTGGCCTGACCAGCTCAGGTACCTCCAAGGCCCAGATCCACAGCTTTGAGTGGCCTCTTCCGACATCTACACCATCTATGATCTGCCGGAATGCTTGAGGGGGCTGGTCCTGCACGTCCAAAGCTGCAGGACCTCGATGAGAGAGGGCAACAACAGGACATCCGAGAGGAATCCCTGTGAGGACTATCCAGTACTGATAATGTAGCAGAACACAGTGGCCTCAAACCAGACCAATGACTCATTGCATGATTATTTGCAAGTAAAGATGTGTGGACAAAAGGGTATACTGTGTGACACACTGTGACACATTATAGCTTAGTTTATTCTCTTGTTTTATTTAATTTTGTTTTGTGGAGGGAGGTTGCAAGGGCAAAGGATGGATACAAAGGAACATGCAGATGAATGAGATTGGGGTACAAGTGGTGAAATTCAAAATAATCAATAAAAAGTTGAAAAGAAAGTTTCCCAAGTCAAACAAAGAAAATAAAAACCCACAGGGACAGACTTTGAAAGTATAATTAACACCAATACTCCTTAAATTAATCCACAAAATAGAACATAGTAGGCACAAAGCCAAATTCATTTTATGAGACCCCAGTCAACCTGATTCCCAAACCACATACTCAACAAAGAAAGGAATCACAAACCAATTTTTCCTATTAACATAAATGAAAAAATACTCAACCAAATTCTTGAAGAGTTCAAGAAGACATCAAAATATTCATCATTATCAAGTAGGCTTCATCTCAGAGATGCAGGGATGGTTCAACATATGAAAATCAGTGAAATTAATCCATAATATAAACTGAAAGGAAAAAAAACATGATAATCTAATAATGTGCTGAAACAGCCTTTGACAAAATTCAACACTCCTTCATGATAAAACTCTTGGAGAGATCAGGTATATACAAAGAATGTCCTTAAATATAACGAAGACAACTGAAAGCTAGTCTATAGCCAGCATCAAATTAAATGGAGAGAAACTCAAGGCAATTATGTATTCCACTAAATTCAGAAACAAGGCAAAGTTATCTACTCTCTTTATATCTATTCATTATAGTCTTCAAATTTTAGCTAGAGCAATAAGACAACTAAAGAAGATCAAAGGGATGCAAATTAGAAGGGAAGAAGTCAAAGTATGGCTATGTTTAGATGATATAGTGTACATAAGAGACCTCAAAGATTCTACCAGGGAACTCTTACAGTTGATAAAGACCCTCAGCAAAGTGGCTATATACAAAATTAATTCAAAAAAGGTAACTCTTCTATATACCAGCAAGTGAGCAAAAAAAAAAAAAAAAATCAGGGAAACAGCACTTTTCACAATGTCACAAATAGTATAAAATATCTTGGTGTAACTCTAATCCAGCAAGTGAAAGACATATTTGGTCAATACATCAAGTCTTTGAAGAAAGAAATTGAAGAAGAGATGAGAAGAGATGGAAAGATCTCCCATGCTCATGGATTGGCAGGATTAACAAAGTAAAAATGCCCATCCTTGCAAAAGCAATTTACAGGTTCAATGCACTCCCCATCAAAATTCCAACACAATTCTTTACAAATCTTAAAAGGATAATTCTCAAAGTCATATGCAAACCAAAACCAACAAAAAACCCAAACCCAGCAAAAACCAAAAATAAAAACCAAGATAGCTAAAACAATCCTGAACAATAAAGGAACTGCTGAACATGTTACCATCCCTGATTTCAAATTGTACTACAGAGTTATTGCAATAAAATGCATGGATTTTGCATAAAAAACAGACATGTTGAGCAATGAAATCAAACTGAAGACCTAGACATAAATACAAATATGTGTATTTTTGATTTTTGATAAAGAAACCAGGAATACACAGTTGAATAAAGAAAGCATCTTCAACAATTGTGCTGGCTAAACTGGATGTCTGCATGTAGAGGGATTTAAATAAATTCATTTTTATTCATCCTGCACAAAACTCAAGTCTAAGTGAATCAAAGACCTCTATATAAAATAAGATACACTGAATCTGAAAGAAGAGAAAGTGGGGAATAGGCACAGGAGACAAATTCCTAAATATAACACTGATTGCACAGGCACTAAGATTAACAATTAATAAATAGGACTTCATGAAACTGAAAAGCTTCTGTCAGGCAAATGATACCATCAATCAGACAAAACAACAGTTTACAGAATGGGAAAAGATTTTTTACCCATTCCACATCTTATAAACTTTTAATATAATATATAAAGAACTCTTGAAACTAGATATCAAAAGAGAAATAATCTAATTTAAAACTGGGATACAGACCTAAACAGAGAATTCTTAATGGAGAAATCACAAACACCTAAAGAAATGTTCAACATCCTTTGCCATCAGGAAAATGCAAACCAAAACTGTTTTAAGATCCCATTTCACACCTGTCAGAATGGCTACGATCAATAACACAAGTGACAGATCACGCTGGCAAGGATGTGGAGCAAGGGGAGCACTCCTCCGTTGCTGATGGGAGCACAAACTTGTGCAGCCACCATGGAAATCAACATGGCGGTTCCTCAGAAAATTGGGAATCGATCTACCTCAAGACTGAGCTATACCACTCTTAGGTATATGGTTCCATCCTCCCTCATGGACACTTGCTCCACCTTATTCATTGCAGCTTGATTCATAATAGACAGGAACTATAAACAACCCAGAAATCCTTCCTTTTGTGTAATTCTTTTTTCCAAACATCTTGTTTCTTCTAGTGATTTTATAGCTACTGAAACGGTTACTGAGATCATTAACGCATTGCTCCCTTTATCTTCTTAGATGCCCTCTGTGCCTTGCTATTGCTTTTGTCTAGAATTAGACCTTTTCTGATATTAAAATAATGGCCCTTACTTTCTTTCCTAAAGATGTTATTAATTGCTTGATAATTTTATAAACCATGTTTTGATTATATTCTACGCTCCCACAACTCTTCACAGATCCGATTCCCCTACCTTTCTTAACCAAATTGGTAATTACCTTTAACCATCAAGACAAATCTGTGCTACCCAAATATTCTTTGATGTGTGGCATTCCACTGGAGAACGTTGACTTACTTGGGGGGGGTCTCTACTTTCAGAGAAAGCCGACTCCTCCTCGCCCAAGATACTAACGACTGCTGATAGCAGCTCATCCAGGGACAGTCTGGCTTGGGCTTGCATAGACCTTGTGAATGCCATCACAGTTGGGAGCAGCTCATGTGTAATTGCCCTGCTGTATGCAGAAGACACTGTTTCCTTGTAGTCATTCACTGCCTCAGGCTCTTACGTGCTTTCCACCTCATCTCTCTTCTGCAGTGTTTCCTGAACCTTGGAGAGGAGGAGGCAGTACGTATGCCCCATATAGGATTGAGTATTCTGCACTCTTATTCCCTTCACACTGACCAATCATAAGTCTCAGCACTAATCACCACTTCCTACAAATAGAAACTTCTCTGATGAGAGCCGAGAGATGTGCTGTTCTACGATTATTATAATAGCACGTAATTGGGAGTTGTTTGGACTGTCCGTTTAGCTAAATAATAGTAGCAGGCTCTCCTGTAGGGTCTATTACCTGTGTAGCCATAGGTTTATGGCCTGATTACCATGCCAGGTATGGGTTTCATCTTGTAGAGTGGTTCTTAAATACAGTAACCAGGATGTGATTGGTTACTGCCGTAATGCTCATGCCCTATTGCATCAATGGCCACCCCTTCCCAGGCCAGTCACTACTTTTCTCTCCTCTGGTTGTATACACAGCCCAGTCCATGACTGTAAAAGTTAGTCAATGGGAATGAAGCTTTGAGCTCAGTACCTACTTGATTTTTTTCCATGGTTTATGACTCAAGTATGTGGTATCTCCAGAAATAGACTCTGCCTTAGCTATCTTAGGGCTTTTATTGCTGTGACTAAACACCAAGACGAAAATCAACTGTGAAGGCTAAGATTTATTCCAGGTTTCAACTCTCAGGTCACAAGTCACAGAAAGTCAAGGCAGAAACTCAAGCACAGCAGTGACCCGGAGGTAAAATCTGATGATGAGGGCAGGGCTGCTTGCTCAGCTCTCACCACTCTAGAGGCAGGAGAACCTGGGAGAATGAAGTCAAGTCTCATGTAATAGCCAACTTTATTCAGAGCATCAGGCGATTTATACTCTAAAGGCTAAGAGGGGTCACATGAGTGAAGTACACAATCAGAAGGGCAAGCTGCACACGGAGGGCAAGCCACATTTGGCAACAGCATGTTTTTAAATAGAGGCAAATAAACAAATAACAATAACGGCCATCATGAATAAGCTGAAATAAACTCACTCCTCTCTGCTATACCTGGAAGGAGCACAAAAACATATTCCACAAACAAGTCCAGAGCAGTCAGAGGATTCTTGCTTTCTTGGAGTTTTTTTTCATAAGCATTTGGAATTCTCCTTCTATGTTCCAACATTCAGATCGCTTTTTCTTTTAATTGGCGCTAGGAATACCAGTCCAGGGGTGACTCCACCCACAATGTACTGGGTCCTCTTACGTCATTCACTAATTGAGAAAATGCCCTACAGTCACCAACAGCCAGATCTTATGGAAACATTTCCTCAGTTGTGGTTCCCGCATCTCAGGTGACTAGTTTCTATCAATTTGACATAAAAATCAGCCAGGATATGGTCTGACTATCAAGTTTTGAAGCAGTGATTGTCAACCTGTGGGTCATGACCCACACAGGGGTTGTAGGTCAAATATCTACATTATGACTCATAACAGTCGTGGAATTGTATTAAAGGGAAATGTATTAAAGGATCATAGCATTAGGGAAGTTAAGTACTACTGCTCTAGAGGGTAGCGAAGTAGATTGTCAGTAACCTATAATGCTTAGAGGTCTATGGGATTCATTGGCCCCAATGAATAAGTAACAGATTCCTGGCACTGAACTTTTCATTTGTTAGCCTCTGGTATATAAAAGGGACATTGTTACCTGGTTATAGTGTTACTTCATTCTAATCTTTATATATAAACACACACACACACACACACACACACACACACACACACACACACACAAACACTGAAGATTTCAAAGGTAGTTTTTTATACTATTTTTCCATCTTTATTAAATTGGGTATTTCTTATATACATTTCAAATGTTATTCCCTTACCCCAGTTTCCATGCCAACATCTCCCTAACCCGTCCCCCTCCCCTTCTTTTTTTTTTTTTCTTTTTCTTTTTTTTTTTTTATTAACTTGAGTATTTCTTATATACATTTCGAGTGTTATTCCCTTTCCCGGTTTCCGGGCAAACATCCCCCTCCCCCCTCCCCTTCCTTATGGGTGTTCCCCTCCCAACCCTCCCACCACTGCCGCCCTCCCCCCATAGACTAGTTCACTGGGGGTTCAGTCTTAGCAGGACCCAGGGCTTCCCCTTCCACTGGTGCTCTTACTAGTATATTCATTGCTACCTATGGGGTCAGAGTCCAGGGTCAGTCCATGTATAGTCTTTAGGTAGTGGCTTAGTCCCTGGAAGCTCTGGTTGCTTGGCATTGTTGTACTTTTGGGGTCTCGAGCCCCTTCAAGCTCTTCCAGTTCTTTCTCTGATTCCTTCAATAGGGGACCTATTCTCAGTTCAGTGGTTTGCTGCTGGCATTCGCCTCTGTATTTGCTGTATTCTGGCTGTGTCTCTCAGGAGCGATCTACATCCGGCTCCTGTCGGTCTGCACTTCTTTGCTTCATCCATCTAGTCCAATTGGGTGGCTGTTTATGTATGGGCCAAATGTGGGACAGGCTCTGAATGGGTGTTCCTTCAGTCTCTGTTTTAATCTTTGCCTCTCCCTTCCCTGCCAAGGGTATTCTTTTTCCTCATTTAAAGAAGGAGTGAAGCATTCACATTTTGATCATCCGTCTTGAGTTTCGTTTGTTCTAGGGATCTAGGGTATTTCAAGCATTTGGGCTAATACCCACTTATCAATGAGTGCATACCATGTATGTCTTTCTGTGATTGGGTTAGCTCACTCAGGATGATATTTTCCAGTTCCAACCATTTGCCTACGAATTTCCTAAACTCGTTGTTTTTGATAGCTGAGTAATATTCCATTGTGTAGATGTACCACATTTTCTGTATCCATTCCTCTGTTGAAGGGCATCTGGGTTCTTTCCATTTTCTGGCTATTATAAATAAGGCTGCAATGAACATAGTGGAGCACGTGTCTCTTTTATATGTTGAGGCATCTTTTGGGTATATGCCCAAGAGAGGTATAGCTGGGTCCTCAGGCAGTTCAATGTCCAATTTTCTGAGGAACCTCCAGACTGATTTCCAGAATGGTTTTACCAGTCTGCAATCCCACCAACAATGGAGGAGTGTTCCTCTTTCTCCACATCCTCGCCAGCATCTGCTGTCACCTGAGTTTTTGATCTTAGCCAATCGCACTGGTGTGAGGTGAAATCTCAGGGTTGTTTTGATTTGCATTTCCCTTATGACTAAAGATGTTGAACATTTCTTTAGGTGTTTCTCAGCCATTCGGCAATCCTCAGCTGTGAATTCTTTGTTTAGCTCTGAACCCCATTTTTTAATAGGGTTGTTTGTTTCCCTGCGGTCTAACTTCTTGAGTTCTTTGTATATTTTGGATATAAGGCCTCTATCTGTTGTAGGGTTGGTAAAGATCTTTTCCCAATCTGTTGGTTGCCGTTTTGTCCTAACCACAGTGTCCTTTGCGTTACAGAAGCTGTGCAGTTTTATGAGATCCCATTTGTCAATTCTTGATCTTAGAGCATAAGCCATTGGTGTTTTGTTCAGGAAATTTTTTCCAGTGCCCATGTGTTCCAGATGCTTCCCTAGTTTTTCTTCTATTAGTTTGAGTGTGTCTGGTTTGATGTGGAGGTCCTTGATCCACTTGGACTTAAGCTTTGTACAGGGTGATAAGGATGGATCGATCTGCATTCTTCTACATGTTGCCCTCCAGTTGAACCAGCACCATTTGCTGAAAATGCTATCTTTTTTCCAATGGATGGTTTTGGCTCCTTTGTCAAAAATCAAGTGACCATAGGTGTGTGGGTTCATTTCTGGGTCTTCAATTCTATTCCATTGGTCTATCTGTCTGTCTCTGTACCAATACCATGCAGTTTTTATCACTATTGCTCTGTAATACTGCTTGAGTTCAGGGATAGTGATTCCCCCTGAAGTCCTTTTATTGTTGAGGATAGCTTTAGCTATCCTGGGTTTTTTGTTATTCCAGATGAATTTGCAAATTGTTCTGTCTAACTCTTTGAAGAATTGGATTGGTATTTTGATGGGGATTGCATTGAATCTGTAGATTGCTTTTGGTAAAATGGCCATTTTTACTATATTAATCCTGCCAATCCATGAGCATGGGAGATCTTTCCATCTTCTGAGGTCTTCTTCAATTTCTTTCTTCAGTGTCTTGAAGTTCTTATTGTACAGCTCTTTTACTTGCTTGGTTAAAGTCACACCGAGGTACTTTATATTATTTGGGTCTATTATGAAGGGTGTCGTTTCCCTAATTTCTTTCTCGGCTTGTTTCTCTTTTGTATAGAGGAAGGCAACTGATTTATTTGAGTTAATTTTATACCCAGCCACTTTGCTGAAGTTGTTTATCAGCTTTAGTAGTTCTCTGGTGGAACTTTTGGGATCACTTAAATATACTATCATATCATCTGCAAATAGTGATATTTTGACCTCTTCTTTTCCGATCTGTATCCCTTTGATCTCCTTTTGTTGTCTGATTGCTCTGGCTAGAACTTCAAGAACTATATTGAATAAGTAGGGAGAGAGTGGGCAGCCTTGTCTAGTCCCTGATTTTAGTGGGATTGCTTCAAGTTTCTCTCCATTTAGTTTAATGTTAGCAACTGGTTTGCTGTATATGGCTTTTACTATGTTTAGGTATGGGCCTTGAATTCCTATTCTTTCCAGGACTTTTATCATGAAGGGGTGTTGAATTTTGTCAAATGCTTTCTCAGCATCTAATGAAATGATCATGTGGTTCTGTTCTTTCAGTTTGTTTATATAATGGATCACGTTGATGGTTTTCCGTATATTAAACCATCCCTGCATGCCTGGGATGAAGCCTACTTGATCATGGTGGATGATTGTTTTGATGTGCTCTTGAATTCGGTTTGCCAGAATTTTATTGAGTATTTTTGCGTCGATATTCATAAGGGAAATTGGTCTGAAGTTCTCTTTCTTTGTTGTGTCTTTGTGTGGTTTAGGTATAAGAGTAATTGTGGCTTCATAGAAGGAATTCGGTAGGGCTCCATCTGTTTCAATTTTGTGGAATAGTTTGGATAATATTGGTATGAGGTCTTCTATGAAGGTTTGATAGAATTCTGCACTAAACCCGTCTGGACCTGGGCTCTTTTTGGTTGGGAGACCTTTAATGACTGCTTCTATTTCCTTAGGAGTCATGGGGTTGTTTAACTGGTTTATCTGTTCCTGATTTAACTTCGATACCTGGTATCTGTCTAGGAAATTGTCCATTTCCTGAAGATTTTCAAATTTTGTTGAATATAGGTTTTTATAGTAAGATCTGATGATTTTTTGAATTTCCTCCGAATCTGTAGTTATGTCTCCCTTTTCATTTCTGATTTTGTTAATTTGGACACACTCTCTGTGTCCTCTCGTTAGTCTGGCTAAGGGTTTATCTATCTTGTTGATTTTCTCAAAGAACCAACTTTTGGTTCTGTTGATTCTTTCTATGGTCCTTTTTGTTTCTACTTGGTTGATTTCAGCTCTGAGTTTGATTATTTCCTGCCTTCTACTCCTCCTGGGTGTATTTGCTTCTTTTTGTTCTAGAGCTTTTAGGTGTGCTGTCAAGCTGCTGACATATGCTCTTTCCTGTTTCTTTCTGCAGGCACTCAGCGCTATGAGTTTTCCTCTTAGCACAGCTTTCATTGTGTCCCATAAGTTTGAGTATGTTGTATCTTCATTTTCATTAAATTCTAAAAAGTTTTTAATTTCTTTCTTTATTTCTTCCTTGACCAGGTTATCATTGAGTAGAGCATTGTTCAATTTCCACGTATATGTGGGCATTCTTCCCTTATTGTTATTGAAGACCAGTTTTAGGCCGTGGTGGTCCGATAGCACGCATGGGATTATTTCTATCTTTCTGTACCTGTTGAGGCCCGTTTTTTGACCAATTATATGGTCAATTTTGGAGAAAGTACCATGAGGAGCTGAGAAGAAGGTATATCCTTTTGCTTTAGGATAGAATGTTCTATAAATATCCGTTAAGTCCATTTGGCTCATGACTTCTCTTAGTCTGTCGACATCACTGTTTAATTTCTGTTTCCATGATCTGTCCATTGATGAGAGTGGGGTGTTAAAATCTCCCACTATTATTGTGTGAGGTGCAATGTGTGTTTTGAGCTTTAGTAAGGTTTCTTTTACGTATGTAGGTGCCCTTGTATTTGGGGCATAGATATTTAGGATTGAGAGTTCATCTTGGTGGATTTTTCCTTTGATGAATATGAAGTGTCCTTCCTTATCTTTTTTGATGACTTTTAGTTGGAAATTGATTTTATTTGATATTAGAATGGCTACTCCAGCTTGCTTCTTCTGACCATTTGCTTGGAAAGTTGTTTTCCAGCCTTTCACTCTGAGGTATTGTCTGTCTTTGTCTCTGAGGTGTGTTTCCTGTAGGCAGCAGAATGCAGGGTCCTCGTTGCGTATCCAGTTTGTTAATCTATGTCTTTTTATTGGGGAGTTGAGGCCATTGATATTGAGAGATATTAAGGAATAGTGATTATTGTTTCCCTTTATATTCATATTTGGATGTGAGGTTATGTTTGTGTGCTTTCATTCTCTTTGTTTTGTTGCCAAGACGATTAGTTTCTTGCTTCTTCTAGGGTATAGCTTGCCTCCTTATGTTGGGCTTTACCATTTATTATCCTTTGTAGTGCTGGATTTGTAGAAAGATATTGTGTAAATTTGGTTTTGTCATGGAATATCTTGGTTTCTCCATCAATGTTAATTGAGAGTTTTGCTGGATACAGTAACCTGGGATGGCATTTGTGTTCTCTTAGGGTCTGTATGACATCAGTCCAGGATCTTCTGGCCTTCATAGTTTCTGGCGAGAAGTCTGGTGTGATTCTGATAGGTCTCCCTTTATATGTTACTTGACCTTTTTCCCTTACTGCTTTTAATATTCTTTCTTTATTTTGTGCGTTTGGTGTTTTGACAATTATGTGACGGGAGGTGTTTCTTTTCTGGTCCAATCTATTTGGAGTTCTGTAGGCTTCTTGTATGCCTACGGGTATCTCTTTTTTTAGGTTAGGGAAGTTTTCTTCTATGATTTTGTTGAAGATATTTACTGGTCCTTTGAGCTGGGAGTCTTCACTCTCTTCTATACCTATTATCCTTAGGTTTGATCTTCTCATTGAGTCCTGGATTTCCTGTATGTTTTGGACCAGTAGCTTTTTCCGCTTTACATTATCTTTGACAGTTGAGTCAATGATTTCTATGGAATCTTCTGCTCCTGAGATTCTCTCTTCCATCTCTTGTATTCTGTTGGTGAAGCTTGTATCTACAGCTCCTTGTCTCTTCTTTTGGTTTTCTATATCCAGGGTTGTTTCCATGTGTTCTTTCTTGATTGCTTCTATTTCCATTTTTAATTCCTTCATCTGTTTGATTGTGTTTTCCTGGAATTCTTTCAGGGATTTTTGCCATTCCTCTCTGTAGGCTTCTACTTGTTTATTAATGATTTCCTGTGTTTCCCTAAGTGTGTTCATGTCTTTCTTGAAGTCCTCCAGCATCATGATCAAATATGATTTTGAAACTAGATCTTGCTTTTCTGGTGTGTTTGGATATTCCATGTTTGTTTTGGTGGGAGAATTGGGCTCCGATGATGGCATGCAGTCTTGGTTTCGGTTGCTTGGGTTCCTGCGCTTGCCTCTCGCCATCAGATTATCTCTAGTGTTACTTTGTTCTGCTATTTCTGACAGTGGGTAGACTGACCTATAAGCCTGTGTGTCAGAAGTGCTGTAGACCTGTTTTCCTCTCTTTCAGTCAGTTATGGGGACAGTGTGTTCTGCTTTCGGGCGTGTAGTTTTTCCTCTCTACAGGTCTTCAGCTGTTCCTGTGGGCCTGTGTCTTGAGTTCACCAGGCAGCTTTCTTGCAGCAGATAATTTGGTCTTACCTGTGTTCCCGAGGCTCAGGTTCGCTCGTGGGGTGCTGCCCAGGGGCTCTCTGCAGCGGCAGCAACCAGGAAGACCTGTGCCGCCCCTTCCGGGAGCTTCAGTGCACCAGGGTTCCAGATGGTCTTTGGCTTTTTCCTCTGGCGTCCGAGATGTGTGTGCAGGGAGCAGTCTCTTCTGGTTTCCCAGGCTTGTCTGCCTCTCTGAAGGTTTAGCTCTCCCTCCCACGGGATTTGGGTGCAGAGAACTGTTTATCCGGTCTGTTTCTTTCAGGATCCGGCGGTGTCTCAGGCGCAGAAGTCCTGCCGCTCCTGGGCCCTCCCCCACGGGAGCCCAGAGGCCTTATACAGTTTCCTCTTGGGCCAGGGATGTGGGCAGGGGTGAGCAGTGTTGGTGGTCTCTTCTGCTCTGCAGCCTCAGGAGTGCCCACCTGACCAGGCGGTTGGGTCTCTCTCTCACCGGGTCTGGGAGCAGAGAGCTGCTGCGGGCCGGGATCCGCGGGTCTCCCCCTCCCCTTCTATATGGGTGTTCCCCTCCCCATCCTCCCCCCATTACCACCCTCCCCCAACAATCCCGTTCACTGGGGTTCAGTCTTGGCAGGACCAAGGGCTTCCCCTTCCACTGGTGCTCTTACTAGGCTATTCATTGCTACCTATGAGGTCAGAGTCCAGGGTCAGTCCATGTATAGTCTTTAGGTAGTGGCTTAGTCCCTGGAAGCTCTGGTTGCTTGGCATTGTTGTTCATATGGGGTCTCAAGTCCCTTCAAGCTCTTTCAGTCCTTTCTAAGATTCCTTCAATGCTGGTCCCGTTCTCAGTTCAGTGGTTTGCTGCTGGCATTCGCCTCTGTATTTGCTGTATTCTGGCTGTGTCTCTCAGGAGAGATCTACATCCGGTTCCTGTCAGTCTGCACTTCTTTGCTCCATCCATCTTATCTAATTGGATGACTGTATATATGTATGGGCCACATGTGGGGCAGGCTCAGAATGGGCGTTCCTTCAGTCTCTGTTCTAAACTTTGCCTCCCTATCCCCTCCTAAGGGTATTCTTGTTCCCCTTTTAAAGAAGGAGTGAAGCATCTGCATTTTGGTCATCCTTCTTGAGTTTTATGTGTTCTAGGCATCTAGGGTAATTCGAACATTTGGGCTAATATCCACTTATCAATGAGTGCATACCATGTGTGTTTTTCTGTGATTGGGTTACCTCACTCAGGATGATATTTTCCAGTTCCATCCCTTTGCCTATGAATTTCATAAAGTCATTGTTTTTGATAGCTGAGTAATATTCCATTGTGTAGATGTACCACATTTTCTGTATCCATTCCTCTGTTGAAGAGCATCTGGGTTTTTTCCAGCTTCTGGTTATTATAAATAAAGTTGCTATGAGCATAGTGGAGCATGTGTCTTTGTTGTATGTTGGAGCATCTTTTGAGTATGTGCCTAAGAGAGGTATAGTAGGGTCCTCAGGTAGTGCAGTGTCCAATTTTCTGAGGAACCTCCAGACTATTTCCAGAATGTTTGTACCAGTCTCCAATCCCAACAACAATGGAGGAGTGTTCCTCTTTCTCCACATCCTCACCAGCATCTGCTGTCGCCAGAGTTTTTGATCTTAGCCATTCTGACTGGTGTGAGGTGAAATCTCAGGGTTGTTTTGATTTTCATTTCCCTTATGACTAAAGATGTTGAACATTTCTTTAGGTGCTTCTCAGCCATTCGGCATTCCTCAGCTGTGAATTCTTTGTTTAGCTGTAAGCCCCATTTTTTAATAGGGTTATTTGTCTCCCTGCGGTCTGTCTAACTTCATGAGTTCTTTGTATATTTTGGATATTAGCCCTCTATCAGTTGTAGGATTGGTAAAGATCTTTTCCCAATCTCTTGGTTGCCATTTTGTCCTAACAACAGTGTCCTTCGCCTTACAGAAGCTTTGTAGTTTTATGAGATCCCATTGTCAATTCTTGATCTTAGAGCATAAGCCATTGGTGTTTTGTTCAGGAAATTTTCTCCAGTGCCCATGTGTTCGAGATCCTTCCCCACGTTTTCTTCTATTGGTTTGAGTGTATCTGGTTTGATGTGGAAGTCCTTGATCCACTTGGACTTAAGCTTTGTTCAGGGTGATCAGCATGGATCGATCTGCATTCTTCTACATGTTGACCTCCAGTTGAACCAGCACCATTTGCTGAAAATGCTATCTTTTTTCCATTGGATGGTTTTGGCTCCTTTGTCAAAAATCAAGTGACCATAGGTGTGTGGGTTCATTTCTGGGTCTTCAGTTCTGTTCCATTGGTCTATCTGTCTGTCTCTGTACCAATACCATGCAGTTTTTATCACTATTGCTCTGTAATACTGCTTGAGTTCAGGGATAGTGATTTCCCCCAGAACTCCTTTTATTGTTGAGGATAGTTTCAGCTATCCTGGGTTTTTTGTTATTCCAGATGAATTTGCAAATTTTTCTGTCTAACTCTCTGAAGAATTGGATTGGAATTTTGATGGGGATTGCATTGAATCTGTAGGTCGCTTTTGGTAAAATGGCCATTTTTACTACTTTAATCCTGCCAATCCATGAGTATGGGAGATCTTTCCATCTTCTAATGTCTTCTTCAATTTCTTTCTTCAGGGGCTTGAAGTTCTTATCATACAGATATTGCACTTGCCTGGTCAAAGTCACACTGAAGTATTTTATATTATTTAGGTACTATTATGACCAGTGTCGTTTCCTAATTTCTTTCTCAGCTTGTTTCTCTTTTGTGTAGAGGACTACTGATTTATTTGAGTTACTTTTATACTTTGCTGAAGTTGTTTATCAGCTTTAGTAGTTCTCTGGTGGAACTTTTGGGATCACTTAAATATACTATCATATCATCTGCAAATAGTGATATTTTGATTTCTTCCTTTCCAATCTGTATCTCTTTGATCTCCTTTTGTTTTCTGATTGCTCTGGCTAGGACTTTGAGAACTATATTGTATAAGTAGGGAGAGAGTGGGCAGCCTTGTCTAGTTCCTGATTTTAGTAGGATTGCTTCAAGTTTCTCTCCATTTAGTTTAATGTTAGCAACTGGTTTGCTGTATATGGCTTTTCCTATGTTCAGGTATGGGCCTTGATTTCCTATTCTTTCCAGGACTTTTATCATGAAGGGGTGTTGAATTTTGTCAAATGCTTTCTCAGCATCTAATGAAATGATCATGTGTTTTTGTTCTTTCAGTTTGTTTATATAATGGATCACGTTGATGGTTTTCCTTATATTAAACCATCCCTGCACCCCTGGGATAAAGCCAACTTGACCATGATGGATGATTGTTCTGATGTGTTCTTGGATTCAGTATGCAAGAATTTTATTGAGTATTTTTGCGTCGATATTCATAAGGGAAATTGGTCTGAAGTTCTCTTTCTTTGTTGGGTCTTTGTGTGGTTTAGGTATAAGAGTAATTGTGGCTTCATAGAAGGAATTCGGTAGGGCTCCATCTGTTTCAATTTTGTGGAATAGTTTGGATAGTATTGGTATGAGGTCTTCTATGAAGGTCTGATAGAATTCTGCACTGAACCCATCTGGACCTGGGCTCTTTTTGGTTGGGAGACCTTTAACGACTGTTTCTATTTCTTTAGGAGTTATAGGGTTGTTAAAATGGTTTATCTGTTCCTGATTTAACTTCATTACCTGGTAACTCTCTAGGAAATTGTCCATTTCCCGCAGATGTTCAAGTTTTGTTGAATATAGTCTTTGGTAGTAGGACCTGATGATTTTTTGAATTTCCTCTGATTCTGTTGTTATGTCTCCCTTTCCATTTCTGATTTTATTAATTTGGACACAGTCTCTGTGTCCTCTGGTTAGTCTGGTTAAGGGTTTATCTATCTTGTTGATTTTCTCAAGGAACCAGCTTTTGGTTCTGTTGATTCTTTGTATGGTCCTTTTTGTTTCTACTTGGTTGATTTCAGCTCTGTGTTTGATTATTTCCTGCCTTCTACTCCTCCTGCATGTATTTGCTTCTTTTTGTTCTAGAGCTTTTAGGTGTGCTGTCAAGCTGCTGATATATGCTCTCTCCTGTTTCTTTCTGTAGGCACTCAGAGCTATGAGTTTTCCTCTTAGCAGAGCTTTCATTGTGACCCATAAATTTGGGTATGTTGTACCTTCATTTTCATTAAATTCTACGAATTCTTTAATTTCTTTCTGTATTTCTTCCTTGACCAGGTTATCATTGAGTAGAGCATTGTTCAACTTCCATGTATATGTGGGTGTTCTTTCCTTATTGTTATTGAAGACCAGCTTTAGCCCGTGGTGATCTGATAAGATGCATGGGATTATTTGTATCTTTCTGTATCTGTTGAAGCCTGTTTTGTTCCTGATTTTATGGTCAATTTTGGAGAAAGTACCATGAGGCGGTGAGAAGAAGATATATCCTTTTGTTTTAGGATAGAATGTTCTATAAATATCTGTTAAGTTCATTTGGTTCATAACTTCTGTTTGTCTATCTCTCTGTTTAATTTCTGTTTCCATGATCTGTCCATTGATGAGAGTGGGGTGTTAAAATCTCCTCTATTATCGTATGAGGTGCAATGTGTGCTTTGAGCTTTAGTAAGGTTTCTTTTATGTATGTATGTGCCCTTGTATTTGGAGCACAGATATTTAGGATTGAGAGTTCATCTTGGTGGATTTTTCCTTTGATGAATATGAAGTGTCCTTCCTTATCTTTTTTGAGACTTTTGGCTGAAAATCCATTTTATTCAATATTAGAATGGCTACTCCAGCTTGTTTCTTCACACTATTTGCTTGGAAAGTTGTTTTCCAGTCTTTCACTCTGAGGTAGTATCTGTCTTTGTCTTTGAGGTGTGTGTCCTGTAGGCAGCAAAATGCTGTGTCTTCATTACATATCCTGTAATATGTCTTTTTATTGGAGAATTGAGTGCATTGATGTTGAGAGATATTAAGGAATAGTGATTGTTGCTTCCTGTTATCTTCATATTTGGAGGTGAGATTATGTTTGTGTGCTTGTCTTCTCTTTGTTTTGTTACAAAACGATTAGTTTCTTGCTTTTTCTAGGGTGTAGCTTGCCTCCTTGTATTGGGCTTTACCATTTATTATCCTTTGGAGGACTGGATTTGTAGAAAGATATTGTGTAAATTTGGGTTTGTCATAGAATATCTTGGTTTCTCCATCTATGTTAATTGAGAGTTTTGCTGGATATAGTAACCTGGGCTGGCATTTGTGTTCTCTTAGGGTCTGTATGACATCAGTCCAGGATCTTCTGTCTTTCATAGTCTCTGGTGAGAAGTCTGGTGTAATTCTGATAGGTCTGCCTTCATATGTTACTTGACCTTTTCCCCTCACTGCTTTTAGTATTCTTTCTTTGTTTTGTGCATTTGGTGTTTTGACTATTATGTGACGGGAGGAGTTTCTTTTTCTGGTCCAATCTATTTGTAGTTCTGTGGGCTTCTTGTATGTTTATGGGCATCTCTTTCTTTAGGGTAGGGAAGTCTCCTTCTATGATTTTGTTGAAGATATTTACTGGTCCTTTGAGCTGGGAGTCTTCACTCTCTTCTATACCTATTATCCTTAGGTTTGATCTTCTCATTGTGTCCTGGATTTCCTGCATGTTTTGGGCTAGGAGCTTTTTCCGTTTTACATTATCTTTGACATTTGTGTCGATGACTTCTATGGAATCTTCTGTTCCTGAGATGCTCTCTTCTATCTCTTGTATTCTGTTGGTGATGCTCGTATCTGTGACTCCTTGTCTCTTCCTTAGCTTTTCTATCTCCAGGGTTGTCTCCCTTGTGCTTTCTTTATTGTTTCTATTTCCATTTTTAAATCCTGGATGGTTTTGTTCATTTCCTTCTCTTGTTTTGTTGTTTTTTCCAATAATTCTTTAAGGGATTTTTGTGTTGCCTTTTTAAGGGCTTCTAGTTGTTTACTTGTGTTGTCCTGTATTTCCTTAAGGGAGTTATTTATGCCATTCTTAAAGTCCTCCATCATCACGGTAAAATGTGATTTTAAATCTAGATATTGCTTTTCTGGTGTGTTTGGATATTCAGTGTTTGCTTTGGTGGGAGAATTGGGCTATGATGATGCCATATAATCTTGGTTTCTCTTGCTTGGGTTTCTGTGCTTGCCTCTAGATGGTCTCTGGTATTACCTTGTTTTGCTATTTCTGACAGTGGCTTGACTATCCTATAGGCCTGTGTGTCAGTAGTGCTGTAGACCCGTTTTCCTATTTTCTTTCAGTCAGTTATGGGAACAGAGTGTTCTGCTCTCATATGTGTAATCATTCCTGTCCACTGGCTTTCAGCTGTCCCTGTGGGCGGGAATGAGAAGGGCCTGGCCCTACTTCTCCTAGGTCCCTGTGCACAGGGGACCAAGATGGTGCCAGGGGTTTTCCTCTAGAGTCAGAAATGTGGGCAGAGTAGTCTCCTCTGGTTTCCCAGGCATGTCTGCCCCTCTGAAGGTGTAGCACTCCCTCCCATGGGATTTGGGTGCAGGGAGCTGTTTGACTGGGTCTGTTCAGATCTCAAAAGTAGTTTTTAAGAGAAAAAAAGGAATCAAAGAGTGAAGAGTTTGGCCACTGAGCCTGTGTAAACAGAAGAAAAGGAGGAGAATGTGGCAGCTCCACACATCCTTGTGACTTTCCTAAGGACCATGTGCTCATATTTTCCTTTTTTTTTTTTTTATTGGTTTACTGGCCAAACTTTTCTCTATTCCTTACATATTTGAATAACTTTTTTATTCCTTAAAGAAAATGCCTCTGGGATCTTTAGCACAGTTGATTTAACAATTCCAATCTAAATTGTTTACTTGAGAAAAAAAGCCAGAAGTATTGACAAAAATTCACATGCAAGAACCAATAAAGAAAGGAATTGATTAAAATATGCTACACTCAAAATACATAAAAGAGACATTCAAAACATATTGAATAAGAATTACCATATAACAGAAAAATTTTTAAAGGGATAGTATTATGTTTGAAAAGGAGAAAACATATTAAGTGATTTGACCAGTTATGAAAAAAAATGGCTTTGTTTGGTCTCAGAATCAAAACGCATGCCCATGCCTCTCTCTCTCTTGCTGTGTAATGTAGCTGCCTTAAAGATAGATGATGCCTATGAAATGGCAATAGATGCTTCCAAGGGGAAGTAATATAGAGGACTTTGATTTTCTTTTCAGTGTCTTATTGTATTCTAAGGGTTTCATAATTACACATATTTTTATAAAATATAATTTTAAAAATTAAAATAAATTATAAAAATAATCTCCAAACAGGATTTTTCTCTAAAAATGAAATTGTATAGGAAGTATTATTATCTGTAGAACAATGCTGGCATTCTTAGCAAACAAAACAAAATGCGATCGGTATATACTGTGTTACTTTGTTTTCAAGGAAAAAGGCAACAAAAATACGGAGTGTGCTAATACTTGTCCCACGTCTCTGTGTTCTATCAGAAACCTGGGAAGTATGTGCTCTTCCTTGAGTAGCTGTGGTCACTTGAAGGGAAGTCAGTGATTTACTGCACCGCCGAAGATGCACTTTCTCTCTGGCCCTCCTTTCTGCTTCTTTTCAAGTCCGTGAATGGCATGCGACCTCAGCATAACATGTAATCTTAGCTTGGTGTGTGCCCCAGCACGATACACAATCTCACCATGGTATTAAATAAAGCTTTATGATACATGGCATCGCTATATCACAAGCTTCACCATGATACATAGCCTCGACAGGGATCACAGCCTCACTAAGGAACACAGCTTCACCAGAGAACACAGCCTTGCACCATAGTACACAGACATTACCATGGTACTTAGTCACACCATGGAATACCACCCCTATCGTTTAGAATTTACCATGATAGACAGACAACATCACAATTATACACAGTCACACCATGGTATACACAATCCCGTGCTATATAGTTTGACCGTGGTACACAGCTTCATCATGGAATACAGCCTTACTGTGGTACACAGCCTCACCATGAAATACAGCCGCACCATGCTACACTCCCTCACCACGGCACATAGCTTCACTAGTACACAGCCACCCATGGTGACAGTCTCACCGTGGAATACAGCCTTCCTATGGTAGCCTCCCACGGCCCACAGACCCCAGCCTCCCATTGTGCTTCGCCCCACCATGGTACACAACATCACCACACTACAGAGCCTAAATGAGCCGACCATTTCCAAGAATTCCTCAGCAGAGTCCCCAGCCCCGCTAGGCATTCTTCCTTCCATTTAATTTGCTCCCTAGTCTCTTTTCATTAGAAAGACAAGGGCATTCCTTTGAATAAAAACCTGTTGATTTTGCTTTTTCTGTTCCTTCCGCGGATAATTTAGCTGTCTCATTAGTGTTTTTATGTGTGAATTTTTCTGTAACTCCTCCGAGTTTTTGCTGTCCTTTTACCAGTTGATGTAGAGAAGCCGGCTGTCATTACAAAAACCTCTTAAGAAATTAAAACCACTTCTTTGAAACAATCCCCATAAAGAGCTCTGAAGGGCTGTGCTTTGTGGTCCAGGCGGGGCTTCTCTTCATCTGTCAGCGTCTCAGCCCCGGATGAGATGCGTGGGCGTCTTTACTGTGTCGGTGTCAGAGCGAGGGTGGGAAAGCCCTTGGAGGACGAGTTTTGATTTTAGGATGTTCTCGTTGTTGTTGCTAATCTTATTTTGATGCTGTTTCCAATGACGTAGCTATAGCCATAGAAGTTTGAACAATTACAGAGTATAAGTAAATAAATAAATAATAAACCTATCTGAAAATGAAGCTAACAGTGACATCTTTCCTGTTATTTCTCTCAACCTCTCTCTGCATAATTTGGGCTGGGGTAATAGTCAGAGTAAAAGCCTATCATTTTGTTGAAAGTGTATTATAGTCTTCCCTCCTGTGAAATTTCTGTATCCAATTCTCCAGAGAATTCTACAAGCAAGGGCAGTATTGATCAGGCTTTTATATAAGTCTGCCGCTAAGCTGAAGTAAAGCTGACTTAGCTGGTTGAAGCAAAATATTTCCTTTTTTTATTTTTTTTATTTTTTTCTGTCTCATAACCAGGAACAGGGCCAGAAAAAAAATCACATAGGCACATCTCTCCTATTGCTTGGACCTTACCTAGGTCCCCCAGCAATAAATAGAAACTGTCTGAGGCTTGTATGTATCCTTTATTTAAGGTAGCACAACACACAGGTCGCATCATACCAGTCAATGCACTGGATGTAGCCTCTAAAAGTTAACCATTCATAAATGTCGCATTAAAATAAGATACCCAGAATCTCTTACAAACAGACAGACCCTGCACTTAAAACTTCAGGTTGCAGAGCCCAGGGTCACCTTTGGTGTGGGTATCTGCTGTTTTGCTCTGTTTCACCACAGTCCCCAGCCTGCCCCTGCTGCTTTGCACCTGCTTCCCTAATACTCTGTCATTTGCCCCTGCCCCCAAATCTGAAACCAATTTAATATCTACAGGGCTGTGGCTTTTAAACCACAGCAAATACTAAGATCCCAGGAACATTTGCTAGAACCTAGATGGAGAGGCGTGTTCTCCACAGTTATGCAGGGAGGGAGCCATAGTTTGCATTTCTAACAAGTTCTTAAATGATGCCGATATTGGAGGTTGAGCAACCTTGAGGAGAACTAATGCTTTGAGGTACATTCCCCTGAAAGATTGTTATTCATCCATTTATCCATCCATCCACCCATCCATCCACCCATCTATCCATCCATCCACCCATCCATCCACCCATCCATCCATCCATCCACCCATCCATCCACCCATCTATCCATCCATCCATCCATCCATCCAACCATCCATCCATCCATCTATCCATCCATCCACCCATCCATCCACCCATCATCCATCCATCCATCCATCCATCCATCCATCCACATATCCAATATTTATTATAAGATGCTCTTCTCTGTATCGAAGATCCAATAGTGATCAAATGTACTTCCTTTTGATCAGGTTCTGATCATTCATACACAGATGGGATAGCACTGTGGAGAGAAATCAGGCCTGGCTTCCTTGGAGAGTGGTGATGAGCTAATGAAGATGAAGGATAATGAGGCTCGGCTGCCAGACAGACCCTGAGGTGAGGCGCTTCCTAGGTCAGAGAGCCTATGCCAAGCTAGGGAAAGCACAGAGGAGCTTCAGATGGGACTGCTGAGCCACGAGGCAGTTCAGGCTAGCAGGGGCGCTTCCTGGCCTCTGTTCCAGGGAGCCAGGTGCCTGCTCTGATGGCTTCCATGGAGTGGATAATGGCTTCCCAACTGCAGGGTACTGAGCCAGGAGGGAAGGAACCATGGATACCTGTGCTCTGATCCAGCAGTCCTAATGAAGTGGGATGCACAGAGGAGGCCTGGCAGAGTTATTCTGAAATCCTCCTTTTTGGAGAAATCCCACTGGCATGTTGGCAAATCTGCTCAATTTCTCAGTTTCTGAGCTTTGCAGTATTATTAGGAGGAAAAGACACCATTGCTGACAGACTCCTCTGTCAGCATGTCCCTAATGTGCCTCAGGCTGCTTTTCACTCCTGGTCATTCACTCTTCATTGTATAACTCAACCTAGCTAGAGTTTCCTTAGCTCCTTCAGGATCCTTCTTCTGCCTTGACCTGAGGCTGGAGACTTCCATCTTATCTGTAAATTCACCTTCTATAGCATCAGAAATCATTTATTGACTCTTATTTGGTCCATAAACTTTCTTATTTGGGGGGGGGAGCAGTACGTGTGTGTGTGTGTGTGTGTGTGTGTGTGGTGTGCACACATGTGTGTATATATATATGATGTTCTTATGTGTGTCAGTGAATATGTGTGTATATGAAACAGTGTGTTTATGCATGTGTGTGTGAGTGTCCATGAGTGTGTGTGCGTGTGTGTGCATGTGCGTGTGCGTGTGCGTGTGCGTGTGCATGTGCGTGCGTGTGTGTGTGGTGTGTGCGTGTGTGCGTGTGTGTGTGAGTGTATGCCAGAGATTTACATTGGGTACCTTCCTTGATCCCCTCACATCACTTATGTATGTGCTGCAAACCAAACTGCAGTCCTTATGCTTGGGAGGTTAGCGCTTTACCCACCGAACTATCTGCCTAGTTCTTGTGCCCTGTCATTCTCCTCCTCCCCAGTCTCTCTTTGCAATAAGACTTTTCTATATATCCCTGGCTACTCTAGAATTTACTATCTAAACCAAGCTGGTCTTGAACTTATGGATATCCTGTCTCTACCTCTGTAGTGCTGGGATTACAGGCTCATGCCATCATCTTCAGCAACCTCCTCCTTCTCCACAGGACATGGAGATAGGTAGACTATCTCTGCCATTCTTCTCTCTTGATTTTCTACTTTCTTTGTATGCCCATCATTGTGTTCATTTGTGAAGAAGAAGAAGAGGAAGAAGAAGAAGAAGAAGAAGAAGAAGAAGAAGAAGAAGAAGAAGAAGAAGAAGAAGAAGAAGAAGAAGAAGAAGAAGAAATAACTCCTCTTGCCTCTAGCTCCTTTTTACTTTCTTGAGAAGCATGATGCTTTAGATGTGACCAACCCAGCCACTGCTGGTGACAATAAAAGCAGGTTCATTTTCTACTCCTCTATTCCTTGTCATAGATCTCATACTAATTTTCTAATGGTTAGCATGGATGCTCTCTAAGGCTTCCTTTTTGAGCTATTATGATTGCAAGGACTTGTCCCCTCTTCTGTATGAACTTTGAATCCCTGGCTCTTAATAAATGAATTTTTCTCAATTTCATAGCATCATCGAAAAAAGATTGTTCCTTTTACTTTATGTTTTACAACTTTTCTCTGCCCTCCAAATTAATTGTACTAATGCTACTGGCCAAGTTCCTTTCCTATAATCATGTTCTGGCCTCTTAAAATGGGTGAAGTCATGTCCCTCCTCAAACATGCCACTTACAATGACTTCAATCTTTTATTTAAGTTTGGCTAGTACTCTTGTGACTTTAAAAAATATTATTTAATTATTCTCAATATATTTTGATCATATTCTTTCTCATTCTCCAGCCTCTCTACTCTCCGAACTTCATGTTCTCTCTCGAAAAAAAAAAGAAAAGGAAAAAAAAAGAAAATTAAAACAAACAGGCCAATTAAACAGCAAACAAACAAACATTATAAACCAAAGCAAAATGAACAAATAAAGACGCCACAGAAACAAAACCAAAATCCCCAAAACACAGAATGATTTCTGTTGGCCAACTTCTCTTTAACGTAGGCCTTGGTTGATATACGGAGTGTCACTCTACTGGAGAAAACTGATTTTCCCTTTCTCAGCAACTGTCAATTGCAAATGGCCGCCTGGTTAGAGGTTGGGTGTGTGACCTCTTTCCCTTCCCAGTGTTGTGGCGTTTGACTGCTTTGAACCTCCTCAGGTCTTGCGCATGCGGCCACCATCTCTGTGAGTTTGTATGCACATCCACCCTGTTTGTTCTGGAAGACTCTTTTCTGGAATTGTCCACCACCTCTGGATCTCGTGATGATCTTTCTTCCGGCCTTCCACATAGATTCCTGAGACTTGAGGGTAGGGACTTGATGAAGACATCAAGTTTAAGATTGTGTCCTCTGAAGTTTCTCACTCTCTGCAAGCTGTTTAGTTGTGAGTCTCTGTGTTATTTCCCAACTCCTGCAAAATGAAGCTTCTCTGATGAGGTCTGAGCAGCACTGAACCTACGAATACAGCAATATAGCATTAGGCAGTCTTTTATTGCTAGAGTCCTTCAGCACAATGGTTCTCGACCTTCCTAATGCTGCAACCCTATAATATGGTTCCTCATGTTGCTACTTCATAACCACACTTTTTACTCTTATGAATTGTAATGCAAATACATGATATGTAGGATATCTGATTTGCGAATCCTATGAAAGGCTTTTTCAAACCTCCAAAGGGGTTCTGGTCCACAGGTTGAGAACTGCTGCTTTAGCAGACTGACAAAGGTATGTTTTTGCCTGGGACCACGCTATCTGGCGTCATGTTCTTGGATACTTTAGCAGTGTTAGGTTTCTGTTTCTGCTCCTGGAATAGTTCTTGATCCAATCATGATTTCAGATATAACTCTGGTGGTTACGTTTTTCTTGTCAGACTTGTCTCCAGCAGCAGATTGGTTACGCCATCTCATATGGGGAAGTGGAGTGAAGCCTTAACTCACCAGGTTTGCACACTTCTTTTGGGAGCTAATGTTTTTTACCAGCCTTAGCGTATGCTGGCCCAACCCACATATGTAATTCCCCAATCTAGGATCTTTGTAGCCAAAATTGCACCCAGGAATTGCACCCCCTAATCCCCTCTGTTCCTAACAGGCATTCCAGGGAGATAGTATCTCAATCCTAGGTCCTCTTAAATGAAGTACATTTGTCTTATTCTTCTCAAACAAGGTCTCTGTGGTTTTCTTTCCATATGATTTAATAATGCTGGTGATTCCAGCCTTGTCTCTGTGAACATATTATCCAGTTTAGGTGACTTTATCTACTTAGTGGATAGTTTCTTTGAGCTTTCTTTCTTCTCTCTGGCTCTCTGTATCTCCTCTGCATTGTTTTTCATGCAGTACTATTCTGCAGTCTTATATTTGTATTTTTATACTCTTCCCTGATATTTTTTATTCTTTTTCAGTATTTCTCATTGTTCTCGCCCATGTTCTTAGGATTTTGGATACAGATATACAGATGTATCATTGTTTTCTGCTAACTCATAATGTACATTAACTTAAAGTTATAATACTTGTAATCCTTACGTGAACTGTAGTTTGATTTATAGCTTTGAACAGTCAAAAAGCAAAACCTTTGACATTCCCAACATAAATGATGTTGCTAAATCTTAATTTTCTCCAATTTTATAATGCTTTCTAGCATTTATTATAAAATTTGAACTTTCATTCATACTATTTTGGACTCATTAATTAACTTACTTGACTTCTATTTTAAGATACATTTAGTTGTATATACATATTATAAAATAAATGTTATTTTGCCCTTGGATAAAATACTTTCTATTCTATCTATAAGATCTAGAGTTCGATGGTTTTATTTTTTGCGTTCTGGAAGGGACTGCTGAGCTAGATCCAGTCCTGATGTTTGTATTTGTTAGATCAACTGGACGGCCAATTCGATCACCTCAGAGAGGCTCATTTAAAATACACAGTATCTTTACTGCCAATTTCTCGTATAAAAAACATAGGAACAGATTTAGGTAGATACAGTTTTCATCTTTAAAATTCATTGAAGTGAAAGTATCACACATAGATATCTGTCAACAGTTCTCTATAAATACACAGTGCTCTGTCAATGTTTTTTTTTAAAGTTTAAAAAATAAAATACCATGGCAGCTTTGCTAAAAATAGAAACCTTATCAGAGTGGTATCTTCTTGATATAGAAAATTAACATATAGACTCACAATTGGACAACGTGCAGTCCGTGAGCGACGGCGTTGCAGTTCTCAGCTCTGAATGGAATGTCTTTATCATGCATCTCCTCTCAAGGTTCAAGGATCAGTGCAGAAGGGGTGGGAGGCAGAATCATGGGAATAGCCAGAGGTGGTGGACAATTTTTAAGGGCACAGCTTTTTTTCACACACAACTGGGCAGATGCACATACGAACTCACAAACGGCGTGACAGCATGTGCCAGACCTGCGCTAGTCAAGTCAGACCACAAAGGATGTGACGGCACAAGTCAAGTCAGAGCAAACTTCAATGTAAAGAAGGAGAAATAGACACAAAGCCCTACACCTATTCAAAAAGCTGTTCACAAATGACGCTTTCCTGGAGAAAGAGGAAAGTTGTTTTTCTTCAGTGAAGTAAATATACACAGGGTATAGTAACCATATTCTAGGATAAGTTCAGGGGCAGTTGGCCAACACAAATTGTACCCTGTAGAGAGAAAATCTTGGGTATTGGGTGATGGATGTGTCATCACCTGTCAGTGAAAAAGCCCAGGGTCTATGGCTTAGGCAGGAAATAGAGGTGGGGCATCCCAAAGGAGAAAGAGCTCTGCAGTAGAGTGAGGCAGGAGATTCACTGGGAAGATGTGAGGAGCTGGACACATAGTACCTGAGCTCAGATAACCAGTCACATGGCAGAATGCAGATTAGAATAAATGGGTTATTTTTAGTTATGATCCAGTCAGAGAAGAGCCTAGCTATATGGCCAAGGTATTTGTAAGAATATGTTAAGTCTGAGTCTTAGTTCTGGGAGCATTGGGTTAGGAGGAAGAACCAGGGCCTACCAACAATACCCCATATTTTGTAGTAGTTTCTTTTTCTTTTTCTTTTGTTCTTTCTTTCTGTGTTTCTTTCTTCTTTCGTTCTGTTGTTGTTGTTATTGTTTTTGCTGTTGTTGTTTAGGAAAGAGAAAGAACATGAAGCTTGGTATAGAGGTATAGAGGGAGGAGGGTCTGGGAGGGGTAAGGGGATGGGAAATATGATTAATTTGCATGATATAAAAATTTCAAACAATAAAGAAAAACATCTCTGTACATAATACTGAAAGAGCTCCAAATGTTAGCAGCAATGCAATAAAGACATCAATGTATTATACACGCATATCACAGCATCACTACTCCTGTGAGAAGAGCGTCAGCAGCTCGAGTGTCCGTCTGTCCGTCAGCGAGCTGGTAGATAAATGAGATGTGATAGAATGCACTACAGATTAAAGAGGAATGAAACCCAGACATGTCCTACAGTGCAGATTAACGTTGGGGACATTTTGCTGAACGAAACACATTTTATTGTAAAGAGATAAATACTGTGTTAATTTACCTGCATGGAATATTCTAATCAACAGAAATGGAGATTATTAGAATGAGGCTTCTCTGAGCTGGGGTCTAGGAGCTGTTTAATGAGTCGAGTTTCAGGTTTGTAAGAGTAAAAATTCAGAGGACTGGTTGCTTAATACTGTCAATCTCTACACTTAGAAAAGATAGCAAATTTTATTTTATTTTTATCACAAAAAATATTGCCCAGAGTATGAGAAATTGGGGAAAGTATGTGGGTTAAAAAAATTGTGATTATTTTTTTTTAATAACGAATAGCATTGAACAACTAAACTTCCACATGCAAACATAATGAATCTAGACACAAGCTTTATGCCCTTCACCAATATAAACTTGAAATAAAACGGATCACAGACTCAATGCATAAAACAAAGCTATAAAACTCCCAGTGGATAACAGGTGGGCTCCTGATTTTAACAGGGATTCTTCAACTGTAATGTCGAAGGTGTGCTCCAAAAGAGAGCTGGCAAAAAAGACTTCTAGAAATAAACCTTCTGCTTTGTGGAAGACACTGTCAAGAGATTAAAATGACAAGTTACAGACCAAAAAATGTTTGCAAGATACACAATCCAGAGATAACAGTTATCTAGATTCCAGAAAGAACTTTTAACACTCAAAGGAAAACAAAAACAAAAACAAAAACAAGGAAAGACCCAACCCAAACAAGAATAAAGGAAATGACCATGGATGTAAAAGTATACCTGAAAAGGAAGGTCTACATGTGACAAATTAGTAGCTGAAAAGATGCCTGTGTCAAACAGAGAAATTCAAAGTAAAACAGCAATTAGGGATCAGCACCCATGAGCAAGATTCAAACCCAGAACATCAATGCTATTTACGCCAAGGAACCAAAATTGGTTTATACAAAGAACTTGCTTGTTGATGTTTTCAGCAGCTATACTAATAGTTACCTAAACTTGGAACCAACCTAGTTGGATGATAAGGTTAGAATAAACTTGGGCATATTCAAGAATCCACTATTTTTAAATAAAAAAACAAAATTACCTTTTAGGCCATGGGGGGAAAATGCACAAAGACATAAATGTCCACAAGTAAGTAAAAAAAAAAAAAAGATGCTCAGGGTCACGTGATTCTAGAGCAAATGTTCTGGAGAAGGCAAAATATGGAGGGAGGTCAGTGCTTGTCAGAGGGTTGTAGACAAGGGGAATAAATAAGGCAGACAACAGGGTTGCAGAACTCTGGAAATGTCTTCTCATTTAGTGGTGGAGACATGAACATATACATGTTTAGAGCCACAAACAGAATGTATAACACAAAGACTAAAACCTAACGGAAGCCACGAACTCTAAATGACTGTCAATGTAGGTATTTGTTCATTGCAACAAACAGAACCACTCTGACGGTAGTCTCTGATAAACAGGTTGGCTGGTTATTACTGAGAAATTTGTGTTCCTCTAGCTCAATTTTTCTATCAAACTAAGACTGTTCTAGAACATAAAAGGCTAATAAATTTACAAAAATTTAATTACTTGAATATCCATATGCACTATAGGATGCCCAAGAATATATTATATATTTTCTATTTTTCCACCATGATAATGTTTTGGTAATTCACTGAAACTGGAAACTAAAGCTAAAGGTAATAATCAATCATGTGCTTTTAGGCTGTGTACCAAGTAGGTACACATGAGGAGGGACAGTTTGTGAGGAGGGGAAGTTCCATAGCTGCATTCAAGTGCATTTCTTTTTACTAATAATCCCCGTTTCGTGGCAGTGGTGGGCCTAATAATGCCCCTTCCCAAAGATATTTACATCCTAATACCTGAAACTTACAAATGTGTTCTTCCAGGCAATAAAGGAGAATGAAGGCAGCAGCTGGAATTGAGATTGCTAGCCAATTGACTCTAATGTCAGTAGATCATTCCGGATTAGCTATTGAGTGGGAAGAAAGGTTGTTGGGGTATATGAGGAAGGCAGAGGGAATTGGGGCAGACAGAGAAACAGAAAATGAGAGAGAGAGAGAGAGAGAGAGAGAGAGAGAGAGAGAGAGAGAGAGAGAGAGAGGCAATGAATGAAAAAAGGCTTGGCCACCTCTGCTGGTGAAGACAGAGGAAAGGCTCCATGTGCTAAGACTGCACATGGAAAAAGTGAGGTGGCTTCTTATGCTCCGGGATGGATTGAATACAGAACTATCAGCATCTTCATTTTAACCCATAAGATCCCAGTAAGATTTGTGATCTACAGAACCATGAAGTTACAAACTTGTACTCTGGCCTGCTAAAATGTTGGTAATTTATTACAGCAGAGATTGGTTCTAGGGATGTTGAATAAATCTGATCTGGGGTGCTGTCAATCAAAAGTGAGATGTGACTGAGAAGAAAATGAACTCCAGTGGTTCTCTGGAAAACTGCTTACTCAGCTCATGAATTAAGCCCCTCTCTGCTCGTCCCCCCCCCATTCCTCTTCCCTCCCTCCTTCCCCCTTTCTTTCTGAATGGACCTGTTGTCCACCTCTCATGTTAAAACGGTTGCTTTTCTGCTGTTATTTTCCCCATTGGGATTTGTCAGTAGAAGTTTCTTCCAGACTGTCAACTTGCTGATAAATATCTCTAATTTCCAACGCTGCCCCACCTCAGTGACTCACCTGAGTCACTGAGGTGACTGATACTGCCGTCAGAATGCTAGGAAGGGTGAATGGGCACCGTTGCCTCCACCCAGAAGCCAGGCCTGCAAAGGCAGCTGTACTGTGGAGGTGAGGCCTGGTTGTGTCCTTAGCTGGACCACCCTCTCCACACACTACCCCTCACCCGTGGCACTTGCTCTGTTTTCCTATCAGAAGCTCATCTCTGCTGTGAACTCTTCCTGCGCCAAAGCCTTTCTGGGATCAGTTGGATAGCTACTTACGTTGTCATTTGTCATCTGTAATTGTTGACCTCTGAAACTGGCTTTAGTCGCTTGCCTCCAATTCACAGCCTTGAGCACTCAGTGAAAACATGGTCAGCTTTCATGCTGAAGGCTAGACACAAGGTGTTTTCTCCTCCGGAGACCCGGTTGTGCCCTTTTCTCCAAACCTAACACGGCTTTCCTGACTGTAGGCTAGACACAGGTGATTTATTGAACCACATCTGTAATATGTCTTTGATTCTTTTATGCTCTCCGAGAACCTTCTGTATCCTTAAATGAAAAGCACTTGGCAGGTAGTTAACCTTATCTCCCTCCGCCACAGTGCTATTTCATGCGAGTATCAATGAATCCAACCCCTAAGCTGTCTGCTGCTTGCACCGAAACAATCCATATGTGACAATCTAGCCTTAACAAATCATACAATCATTGATCTTTAGTGTCGAAAGGGCCTTAAAGTAACTTAATGATATATGTATATAGATATATATCTGTATACATATATATAGAGATATATACATTGACTTCAGAATTGCATGGTACAGCATTGTATGAATCAGGATGTAAAATTATATGCATGTGTATATATATTCATATATTCATATATACACATAGATATATATTCAATATGTGTATCTATGAAGATATTGAAAATATGGCTGTGTATGTTTGCCGTTTAAGGGAACACATGGAAACATTAATAGGGTTGTTTCTGAGTGGGAATTATTTGCTGTTTTTGGTCTTCCCTCTTACCTTAAAAAAAGCCCTCTACTAAAACTAACTTATAGGAAATAATGGGAAATTGCTTTTACATTTTCAAAGGGAAGAATCTTCAGTCAGGAAATCTATGGCAAACTACTCACCTTTCAGTGAGAGGACAGAATGAACCACACTTAGATCTGAAGCCACTGTAAGTTTCCCTTCAATGTGTTCCTTTCAGAAAGCCCAGTGAAGGGGATACACTAATAAATCAGAAGCCACAGGGCGCGGAGAGCAGAAAAACACAAACGAAACTGTATTTGAGGCAATTCCAGGGATGAAAGTCATGGAGCAATCTTAAAGAGCAGCTACTCCAGAGAGGAGCTGAAGTTGCGACTTGGAAAGAGAATGCTAGCTTTTCCCCTGGAAGAAATAATTAAGAATAAACAAGTCTTGCAATGGCCCCAAATGTCAGAGTCCAAAGAGACTCTCTGCGTACCTTCTTCTGTGCATCCCCTAGTTACTAAGGGCTTCTTTTGTGACAGTGCAATGATAATTGCTGGGGACATAATAGTGAGGTAAAAATATCCCCCCTTTTTATAGAACACGAGTAAACGCTATCTCTTGATTTTTCTCTGCAGCACTGTTTTATAAGCCAGGTACCCTTGGTGTTATAAAGACGGTGTTGTCCTCAGAGGATTTGCCTGATTTACCCAAGGGTTGCCAATTAGCAAGTACCAGGACTGGGATCCAGGAATGGAGTTAAAACTCAATGCTTTCTTTGCTTCTCTGTGCAGCAAAAAATCCTTTGCTAAGAAATCTGTTTTCATGGAGTTGTATACTTAGTAAAAAAAAATGGTGAGGAAAATAACTTTGGGGCTCTCTTGGCTGGCCATCTCGTGGTGATGCCTCTCGATAAATGGCCACCTGATGGCCTGTGACAAGGCACTCTTGTGCAGTCTTGGATGCTTGGCTGATGAAACTGAAACTCTCAGCCAGAATTGCAGCCGCACAGCGCAAAATGTCTGCTCAGCATAAGTGCAAATTGGAAATAAATTGGTAAAGCATTGTCAGTGATGGAGCTCAAAGATTTTATGTGCTAAAGTGTCTTTAAAGAAGGGACTTTATTTTCTCCTTCCCCAAGTGTGCTCTGTGAGGAGAAAATGGAGCTTTCGAAGAAAATGCAGTTCTGATATTGTGCTGCCAGGTGTGGAATTTATCCCTTTCTTCAGAGCTGGGAACCCTCATCCTTCCGTCCCTCCTCACCATACCAGTATCCTGTCCAGGATCTGTGGTTCTCAGGGAAGCCCCTCCCAAGTATTTAAGCTCTGCATACAGTCAGGAGACATTTACTGAATATGGTCAGGTATCTGGCCTGCCTCCTACCTCTCTGATGTTAGGTTTGACATAAAAAAAAATAACTCCTATACTTACAGCTTTTATAATTTGTTTTTGGATATATTTCGTGTGTGTGTGTGTGTGTGTGTGTGTGTGTGTGTGTGTGTGTGTGTGTGTGAGATAAGGTAAAAGTCGGAAGCTATTTCTAGTTTATGGTCTTGTCTGACTGATGGTGATCATTTGTTAAGAATTGCTTGGGCCAAAACTTGATGCATTTCTTTTGGAATTCTTAGTTCTAGTTCCTAAACTCAGTTTCTAGCCTTACATCAATATCACACTATCTTGATTCATCGATTTATTTGGTATCAATTTTTAAAATCGGTTGATACATGTTCTCCAAGTTTACTTATTCTTTTTTTAAATTTTGTTGACTATTCAGTTCAAGGTTTCTTATATTTCTATGTAAATTTTAAAGTCAAAATTCCAATTAAGAAAAAAAAACCAAACAGTGAGGGTTTAGCTACTCAATCTCGGCCACACTCATGAGATGTTTCCATTCATTTAAATTTTTATTAACCAGTAACTTATTACAGTATTCAATATGGAGCTCTTAGACCATTTTTGCTAGAAGTTAAATATTTCATTGTTTTTGATGCTTTAGACAATGCATTAAGATTTAGACAATGTTTTAAGATTTCATGTTGGACTTTTTAGTGCTATTGTAAAGAATTACAAATGACTTTGTATGTAGATAGTAGAAAGCTCACCCAATCCAGATAGCATCTGGCCGGTTGGAGGGTTTGTTTGTTTGGTTACTGTTCCTTGGCGTTTTTCCACTGTTAAGTTCACATCATCTAGACCTAAAAACACTTTTATTTCTTCTTCTTCTTCATTCTCTAAACTTCTAGTTTTGGGGGGGAGGGTGGTTTTCTCTCATTGTACTTGTTAAAACACTCAATGAAATATTAAACAGAAGTGATTTCTTTTCCTCAGTCTTAGAAGGAAGTTGGTATTTCACTACAAGTGCTACGTTAGTCGATGTTTTCTGCTGTCCAGGTCAGAGTATCTTCCCCCTGGTGCTGTCCCCTCCAGAGCTGAGCTGCTGATCCAAGCCTACTTAAAGCGATTGCAGAGGGGCACAGGTCTCCACTTTCTGTTTCAAATCAGATCAAGTCAGCACCTTTCAGTGATGATGCTCAAACCCACCACCACCCTACTACCATGGCTACCCTACTACCAGAAGCACTACGCCAGCCAGGGTGGGGGAAGGAAGGGGAGCATGAGAAAGAAGGCCTTTGGCTGGCACTATTGTTACCTACAGTTCCAGCAGCCTGCCTGCCTTCTTTCCTTCCCTCCTTCCTTCCTTCCTTCCTTCCTTCCTTCCTTCCTTCCTCCCTCCCTCCCTCCCTCCCTCCATCCTTTCTTCCCTCCCTTCCTTCCAAATGAATAAACACTCATCAAATTATAGTTTGCTTTTAGCTTATTTAGGTTTCTGGAAGGAGTTGTCTGTGATCACTCGATCCAGTCTTTCGTTTGTTTGTTTTCGACGGGGAGGGAGTTCTAGCCTGGTTATTCCATCACAGCCCTGGATGGAATTTTGAGTTGCTGAAATTATAGCTGGCTATGTACGCATTTTAAGGTTTTTTTTTCTCTAAGCATTATGAATCAATAGGACATGTCTGCTACTGACAGAGGCATTTCTTTGTCACTACATGAAGGCTTTGGATGGTTTGGTTACTTCCTATAACCCATTAGCTTAACATAATATTCACTATCCTAAATTGTAAATTGCCTATTTAATTATTTTAAACCCCATTAAGTATAAACTTTATTAAAGCGGAGAATATTTCTCTTTTGTTGTTGTTGTTCATTAGCTATACTGCTAGGGACTATCCGAATCTGGTCGATTTGGATGTGCTGAGACTCTCCTACATATATTTTTTAAAGACATTTTTGCTCCTTGTTCCCTGTGAAAGTAAGAGAGAGGAAACTGAGAAGACACGGTGACCACCACTCTGCTTCTTCATAATTGGTTACCCGGGTTCTTTTTGCAGAAGAAAGCATAGCAGTAGTCTGTAAAAGTGAATCCCCACTGGTGTGATTACTTGTTTCACGTGTTTTCATATGTTTGCAAGCTTAACATGTGGTTATAGTTTTAGGTAATATGGTTTTAATGCAATAGGTCTATAATTTCGTTCTTGCCCCTGTTAGTATCTGGTTGAATACTTTCCTCTACTGCAAATATAAGTTGGGTTCTTTTATTGGTTTTCAGGTTTGGCATAGCAGGGGAGTAACCCATGACCTTGCTCTGTTGTTTCAGAATCCTCAGGGCCAGGATGTGGCTGTTTGTATTTCTAAAAACTTGAGCAGTGAGTTTTTGTAGTCAGGAGGCCCAGCGAGTGGGAGCCACTGGAGAGCCACCAGGCTAGATCATCTCAAAAGCTCTTTTGGCACTGATATTCCCTTCCATTCTTCTTCCGACAGAGAGACGCTTTTTGGGTTATGTGCTCAGAGTCACCCCAAACTTCCATGGGGAGCCTGAGTCTTTGAAGATGCAGCTTATTCAAGCAAAAGAAAAGATTGTTTCTGGCCTGTATTTGTGAAGTCCCATAAGACTTAGCTTGTACCTACCTCTTAGGGTGAAGAACAGAAAGAGAAATGGAAATGACACAAAGAAAAATACACCTTTTTTTGAGTCACTGGTAATTGATATAGGTGTAATGCTGTTAATTATCTGATATGCAGGACAGCCATTATTTTGATTCTTGTATCTTTTCTGGACCTGCAAGTGAACATCTGCTATTGTCTCCTTCCTGCCCCAGGTCTTAGAAAAGCAATGCCTCCCAGCTTGCGCTCATTTTAAAATGAACTGAGGACGACCTCGCATGTAGAAAGTGTACACTGGGTTCTGCAAACCAGGTTCTGCTTAATGATTTCCACCGACTGTTTTCCTGGGAATACAATAAAACAAACTCTGAGATAACCGACAGAGAGCTGCCCAGACCACATAAATGCTCCTGCTCAAACACAGGCATTTGATTCCCCTTTGTGAGAAATAAAGACTCACTTAGGTCTCCAAAGGGGAAGCGGAGATCAATGTGATGGGCTGAATGCTAGCAGCTTCTGTGGTGCTGGAAGAAATTGCTTCCTCTAGATGCCAAAGGCCAGGCTTTGCTTAGACGGCTTCAACCAGGCAAGGTAAGGATTGGCAACAGCATGACTTCTCCCAAGGCACAGGAGAAACCCTCTATTCTGAAAATACAACCCATGCACAGTCTGTGCTTCTCTATTCGAGTCTCCTCCATGAACTCAGCGCTGTTCATGGCAGGGAGACGTTGTATCTTGAAAGCAAGAATATAAAATAATTTTAATATACAATTTCTTAACCCAGGGATTCTTGGAATGATTACTCACATTGTTTGTCAGAAATATCTGATACTGGGAGACATTTTGATTAAATTATGTGTAACCAGAGCAAAGATATAAATGATATATACAATAAGAGAAGGACACATAAATATTAATGCCTTTAATAAAGTAGGATTCAAGATAATGGGAAATATCGCCACTGTTATCATGAAAGCATAACTATAGACTTAGGAAACCTTGGGGAATAAACTGAATAATAAGTGCAGAAGCAACAGAAGAACCATGGCTCACAACGTCCAGTTGAATGTCAAAAATAGTTAGTAGAGATTTTGAATGTTTTCAAATGAAAGTAATGGTAAATACCTGATCTGATCATTATACATTACATATGTGCATTGAAGTTTCACACTATAGTCCATGCATGTGTACAATTAGCACATGTCAATTAAAAATTTAAAAAAATTAATAAGTGTCCTACAATGGTGGTATGGTGGTTTGAACACATAGACTCATGTGTTTGAATTCTTAGCCCACAGGAAGAGGCTCTATTAGGAGATGGGGCCTTCTTCCAGTAGGTATGGCCTTGTTCAAGTAAGTGTGGCCTTGATGGAGGAGATGTGTCACTAAGGCAGTGGGCTTTGAGATCTCCTATGCTTAAGATCCACCCAATATGGAACCAGAGCCTCCTCCTGGCTGCCTGCAGAAGACAGTCTCCTTCTGTTGCCTTTGGATAAAGTTCTAGAACTCTCAACACCTCCAGCACCATGTCTGCCTGCAGGGTGCCATGCTTGCTACCTTGATGATAATGGACTGAACCTCTGAAACTGTAACCCATCCCCAATTAAATGTTGGCCTTTGTAAGAGTTGCCTTGGTCATGGTGTCTCTTCACAACAATGGAAACTCTAAGATGGGGGAAATTGAGGGTTTTTTTCTCTTTTTTACTTAAATTATTTTAAAAATGTAAGATGTAGATTAGTTAAGAATGAAGAACAGTTGAGTATAGATCTCACCTGACCACCTGAGCAACATCTTCTCACCCCTACCCTTCCCCTGAGCGTTTAATTATTAACAAAGGGAAGGCATATGTGTTTATACGAGAAAGAGATCTAGGGGTTTGAGTTGAATGTAGGTTCAATGTTAGTCTTGCTGATCCACAATGACGAAGCTGATGTATGGATGATGGACCACTCAGCATCCCTAGACTGTGTTCCTAAGTATTGAGGTAAACTGCCATGAAGAAAGTATGGACAAAACATCTCAGCAGGGAGGAACTCTGGCATGTAGCTGCTGCAGACACTGCTGCACCTGAAGTATTTTCAACTGACATGGTAAACTGTACATATGCATGGGTGGTAGTGTGACATTTCATTACATGTATGTAATGTGTAATGATCAAATACTTAGTCCACTCAGTCCTGCAGTTGAACGGTCTAGTCTCCGTGTTTAGCCTTTATCACTTGTGCCCAAATAGATGTTCAGTAAAATCCAAAACCTACTTGAATACCCCAGTATTATTAACACCACAAAGCTTTAAAATTTTTCAGTAAGTACACCCCCCCACTTTCTAGAGCAGCCACTAAGTTTCAGCCCAATAAAATGCTAATTAACATCATTTCTTTTTCCTTCTGCTTCCTCACACAATACTGTTCTCCTTCCTTGGTGTATGTGTATTCTTCTTGATAGGCTTGGACTCGCCTGACTTTGTATGTGCTATTTTACTGTGGTTACACCAAGCCCCATAGCACAAATTACTTTCTCATCTTTCTCTTTACATCTATAATACACAAATATTCACATTATATACAATCAGGGTTTATTCTTTCCACTAAGTTTCTCCCAGGAGAGGGTTATTCCTTAGTAATCTTCATCTAGACAGCACCATGATAAAGTTTTAATATAAAATAAAGAGTTGTCAATGTTTGTTGAATGAAAAATATTTGCCAATCACTCGTTGGTTCATATTATTCATTTTTTCAGTTGTTATGTGAGTGACTGAGTTAATGAGCTGCCTAACATTATTTCATGGAATAGCAGGATAAGATGCCCTCCAACAGAGGAATGGATGCAAAAAATGTGGTACATCTACAGAATGGAGTACTACACAGCTATCCAAAACAATGACCTCATGAAATTCAGAGGCAAATGGAATGAATGAGAAAATATCATCCTGAGTGAGGTAACTCAATCACAGAAAAACACACTTGGTATGCACTCATTGATAAGTGGATATTAGCCAAAAAGCTTGAATTACCCAAGATGCAATCCACAGACCACAGGAAGCTCAAGAAGGATGACCAAAAGGCAGATGCTACTTCTTAAAAGGGAAAAAAATATCCATAGAAGGGGATATGGAAGCAAAGTTTAGAGCAGTGACTCAAGAAATGGCCATTCAGAGCCTGCCCCACATGTGGCCCATATATATATATATATATCCACCAAAACTAGATAAGATTGATGAAGCTAGAAAATGCATGCTGAAAGGGACCAGATATAGATCTCTCCTGAGAGACACATCCAGAGCATGTCCAATACAAGAGTCAATGCTAGCAGCAAACCACTGAACTGAGAATAGGACCCCCTTAGGGGGAATTAGAGGAAGTATTGAAAGAGTTGAAGGAGCTTGCAACCCATTAAAAACAACAATGCCAACCAACCAGAGCTTCCAGGGACTAAACCACTACCCAGAGATTATACATGGACTGACCCTGGTCTCCAACCTCATAGGTAGCAGAGAATAAACTTGTTGGGGCACCAGTGGAAGAGGAAGCTCTTGGTCCTGCTAAGGTTGGACCCCCAGTGCAGGGGAATATGGGAGGGGGCAGTAAGGGGGATGGATGGGGAAATACCCATATGGGGGAGGAAGAGGCGGGGAGGGAATGGGGGCTTATGGACAGGAAACCAGGATGGGGAATAACGTTTGAAATGTAAGTAAAGAAATATATCTAATAAAAAATTTTAAAAAAGAAAATAAAAGAGTCTAAACATCTTTTCCATCTTAAAAGAAACGAGGACACCGTGAAAGCTGTTTAGCATTTAGGATGCTGCACAGACTCATGCTAGGTAAGTCTTGTTCTCTGACCTATACTCCAGTCCCAACTGCATGGTGTGGATTTACATTATTAACTCCAGAGTTTGAGAGTCGCCCATGGAAATACCCAGCTAGGTGTCTCTTCGAAGATATGTGGTAACCTACAAAGGATGACAGACCCTGGATGAAGACGACACTCTTCTCTGGGCTGAAGTTCTGGGTTGAATAAGGAGGGAGTAAGCTCGGAGGCAGCAGTCATCTCTCTCTGCTTCCTGCCCACAGATGCAGTGTGAGCAGGTGCTTCCTGCTCTCTCCTGCTGCCATAGCTGTAGCACTACTCCCCTCTTCTCTCTTCCCCTCCCCTTTGTCCTCCCCCTTTTCCTCCTCTCTTCCCTCCCCTCCCCCTTCCCCCTCCTCACTCCCCAACTTTCCTCTCCTCCACACTCCTCTCCCCTCTCCTCCAACCTCTTTTCTTCCTGCCTCCTCCCCTCCTCTCCATTTCATTCCATTAATCTTCTCAGTTTCATCAAGTTTTGAACCATTCTGTTTCACCGTATTTCATCAAAATATACACCAACCCAATAAGTACATTTCGTTTCCTTCCGATGTGGAGGCTGATGGTAAATAGCCACAAAGTAGATATTTAAGCTCTGTAGACAAATGATCTTGGTTGCAACGGCTCAGTTCTAACTGGGAGAGTCAAAGCATGCACGGGTAACCTGCAAACAGATGCACTGGATGGCTGTGTTCCAAGGAGCATTATTTACAAATACGCAGGGTGTTATAATGTGCTGACCTTTACCCTAATAGAGATGTAAACTAAACAGGGTGCAAATAAATGACTGGCAGTCAGGAGGCCGAAGTCTGAGTCTTCAATGTCTAATTGTACATGATTAGCTAGAAATTTGTCTTCTCTGATATACTCTAAGGAGCTATGATAAAAGCTGAATTTCAAAAAATTTATTTTGCTGTTATCGTGTAAGCTTTCTAGCTAGGGAGACAGTAAATGCTCAGTATGTAACAGCTGACTTGAGACATCCAGTAAACGTTGCATGCTTTCGGCCTAGCATTGCTGAAAAAACGGACACAGCATTATTCTATTAACAAGTCATAATTGTAATGGTTGGGCTTCTGTTGTTGGCTTGTTTGCCGTTCTGTCCCCAGTGCTCATAGGATATGTCTCACGCATCGCAGGTGCCAGTGAACATTTGCTGCATCCGCGTGGACTACACAAATAGATAAAGGCTACTGTGATCTTGCCTTTCTGGAGCTCTATCTGGGTGAGATACATAGAGGTGCAGGGGTAATGAGTGGAGGGCAATGGCCAAGCAGAACATGCTGCTCTCTCTATAATTACCTATATAATAGACATGTAGCTTCTAAAAGGTGGATACAATCATTATGGAGGACTTCGATAGTTTTAGAACTATGGAGTTTAGAAGGTTTTAGAACTTGGAATTGCAGTGTGAGAATCAACTATCAGCTGAACAGGTGGGGACAGAGGAAGAAGGAAGGCTTCAAGCCAAAAAGACAGTATATGAAAAATGTAGAAGGACAGAAGGTTAGAGTCCAGGATATTACGGGAAGATTGAGGAAAGCAGGGGCTGGCTCCCCAAGGGTCAGGTAATCACATTTAGGGAATCTTGCCTTCATCTTTCATTCTCCCATCGAAAGAGTCACTGGTAGGAAATAATAGAAGCAGACCTCTGAGTGTTAGAAAGATTATATTCAATAGTAGGAGGCTTATGGGAAAAAATAGAAGACCAACGGGCAACAGTACAGTTATTTCTCAGAAGCTGGAGGAAGTCAGTGATCTGTTCAGACAGGGCCTGTGTGTGAGCCACAGGCCTTTGGAAGGAGATCGCTAGTGCCTAAGCATACATTTGGATATTGAAACTTCCTGAATTAGGTTTATGACTCTTGTTACTTTGAAAGGACAGAGTAAATTAAAAAAAAAAAGCTACAATGAGGGAGAAAAAAAATTCTTGGCTGTGAGAACTACTTGAAATGTTGGCATCCCCTTGAGATGTCCATGAACTTAATTGATTTAGGCACTCCACAGTTGCTTACTGAACCCTGTCCTTGTCTACCTCCATGTAAATCTGTACATCTGAGGTAGACAAAGGAGGCAAGGATCTTCAGGGAGGTTGCATTTTAAAAGAGGAGATCGAGCAAAGGAATGTTTGGGTAAACTGACAACCATAGACACTAATATTCGGATAGAGAAATGCTATACAAATGAGTGGGAGAGATTGATTTTCGCTGGGGCAGTATCTCTGAAAAAAGATACTTGGTACTTTCCTCTCCTCCACACTCCACTCCCCTCCCCACTCCTCCAACCTCCTTTCCCTCTTGATAGGGAGAAAATTCTCAGAGTCTATGGGTAGGGGAACTGTTTGAGATAAGACTATTGGGGTAGAGCAAAGACTAGGTCCTGGGGAAGAAGAGATCTGGGTAATGAGAGGTGAGTGTGACTAACGAGAGGAGGGCCTGGGGACATGGCATAAGTTCCCAAATAGAGACCCCCACATGTAAGACCTTGAAGACAATATCAAGAAATTTCATTCTTTTCATTCTTCCCCAGGGCCTAGTCCAGGAAATAGGTAGACCCAGAAAGAAATCGTATTGTGTGGGTAATGTAGGTTCAGAAAGATAATGTCACAGTGCTCTCTCATTTGAAGCTCCTAGCTCTAAATCTTGAGATATAAGTGTAGTCCTCACCACTCGTCGAAGACGATTTTCTTTGCAACACACAGGGAGCATGATGATGTAGGAAGCAATCACCAAAAGCAGTAGTTATGGAGCCCAGCCGAGACAGACACAGCTCTACTACAAGTCCCACACCAAAGGCTGACATCCTTGGGGAAGATGGGGGGAAGACTGTAAGAGCGAGAGGATTGGGGGAGTTTGCTGTGAGACTGTGTCTCCTAGGATTGTCAGAAACTGTACCCATTTATTCTCGTCATCTGCCTAAGCACTGAACAAAGGAAACAATAATAGATATGATAACCCAGACAGGGGAAAGCCCAGATAACTAAAGCAAGAAAGGAATCTGAGAATGTGACAGTCTTCCCAAGAAAAAATGCACACTAAATGGTCATGCCTGAAAACATAAATACAAGTAATATTATACAGATTATGTACATATATATATATATATATATATCACAAAAAGTTTGGAGAGAGGAAGGGGAATTATAATTATACTATAATTTCAAAAACTAGAAAATGTATTTAACATCTGTAGAGGAACTTAGGATGGAGGTTTTGCATGAGACAGAAGCAGATGTCAAGGTTGACTTCTTGGATTTCCAATGTCTTTGTGGCTCAAGCACCCAAATACGGAGGTGAAAAAATTTGGAAAGAAAGGTCAGTTTTTGCAAAGCTTCTGTAAGGCAAAGGACACTGTGGTTAGGACAAAACGGCAACCAACAGATTGGGAAAAGATCTTTACCAATCCTACAACAGATAGAGGCCTTATATCCAAAATATACAAAGAACTCAAGAAGTTAGACCGCAGGGAAACAAATAACCCTATTAAAAAATGGGGTTCAGAGCTAAACAAAGAATTCACAGCTGAGGAATGCCGAATGGCTGAGAAACACCTAAAGAAATGTTCAACATCTTTAGTCATAAGGGAAATGCAAATCAAAACAACCCTGAGATTTCACCTCACACCAGTGAGAATGGCTAAGATCAAAAACTCAGGTGACAGCAGATGCTGGCGAGGATGTGGAGAAAGAGGAACACTCCTCCATTGTTGGTGGGATTGCAGACTGGTAAAACCATTCTGGAAATCAGTCTGGAGGTTCCTCAGAAAATTGGACATTGAACTGCCTGAGGATCCAGCTATACCTCTCTTGGGCATATACCCAAAAGATGCCTCAACATATAAAAGAGACATGTGCTCCACTATGTTCATCGCAGCCTTATTTATAATAGCCAGAAGCTGGAAAGAACCCAGATGCCCTTCAACAGAGGAATGGATACAGAAAATGTGGTACATCTACACAATGGAATATTACTCAGCTATCAAAAACAACGAGTTTATGAAATTCGTAGGCAAATGGTTGGAACTGGAAAATATCATCCTGAGTGAGCTAACCCAATCACAGAAAGACATACATGGTATGCACTCATTGATAAGTGGCTATTAGCCCAAATGCTTGAATTACCCTAGATCCCTAGAACAAACGAAACTCAAGAAGGATGATCAAAATGTGAATGCTTCACTCCTTCTTTAAATGAGGAAAAAGAATACCCTTGGCAGGGAAGGGAGAGGCAAAGATTAAAACAGAGACTTAAGGAACACCCATTCAGAGCCTGCCCCACATGTGGCCCATACATATACAGCCACCCAATTAGACAAGATGGATGAAGCAAAGAAGTGCAGACCGACAGGAGCCGGATGTAGATCGCTCCTGAGAGACACAGCCAGAATACAGCAAATACAGAGGCGAATGCCAGCAGCAAACCACTGAACTGAGAATAGGTCCCCTATTGAAGGAATCAGAGAAAGAACTGGAAGAGCTTGAAGGGGCTCGAGACCCCAAAAGTACAACAATGCCAAGCAACCAGAGCTTCCAGGGACTAAGCCACTACCTAAAGACTATACATGGACTGACCCTGGACTCTGACCCCATAGGTAGCAATGAATATCCTAGTAAGAGCACCAGTGGAAGGGGAAGCCCTGGGTCCTGCTAAGACTGAACCCCCAGTGAACTAGTCTATGGGGGGAGGGCGGCAATGGGGGGAGGGTTGGGAGGGGAACACCCATAAGGAAGGGGAGGGGGGAGAGGGATGTTTGCCCGGAAACCGGGAAAGGGAATAACACTTGAAATGTATATAAGAAATACTCAAGTTAATAAAAAAAAAAGATAAAAAAAGAAAGGTCAGTTTTGTGGAGAAGATCAATCATATTGCAAAGTCCAGCTCCTCAGATGGGAAAAGGGTTCCAGTAAATGCTTTCATACCAGGGGTTTCTCACTGCGTCCACACTGGATCTGGTAAGCCTTACTGGGAGAGAATACGGGTCATTATCAACTGTAGTGAGATTTCACAATCCTCATAATACACAACTGATTGGCATACTTGAATGCATTTTATTTATTTATTTTTGTCATGACAAATTATAATAAAGAACACCATGAGTAAGTAGCATTTGGGTCAGGTCTGAATGTTTGGGGACATTAAGGGTGGTGTAGAAGATCATTCTACAATATGCACCAGCTACTTTGTGACATAGAAAACACTTCGAGTGAGTTTTTATTTAGTATTTACACAAAAGTCAATCAAAGTGAGTGAAAGACACTTCAGCCCTAGTAGCACAATGGTGGAGTGTTGTAACATTTCAAACTATGTCTTCTTGCACATTTATGGCTGTGAGTGCAGACTGGCCACAGTTACTGACTCAGAACAAAGGGTGAGGGCCGGGATAGGTCTGCTGGGCTGGAGCATTTTGTGGAATCCTATGCATCGTTCCTTTGTGCAATAACTAATTTTACTTTCACCAAAAGATATTGTCACTTTACACTAGCAAACCTGTTGATAATTTAGAATTCTATGTAACCTTTCGTTTCTTCGAGGACACAGAAACTATCCTCACCATGTGTTAATAAGGACACGTTATATTTTTCTCTTCAAGACAGGACTTCTCTGTGTAGCCCTGACTGCCCTAAAACTCACTTGTACACCACCACCTAGCTTAAAGTATATTCTCGTTTTAGCTTGTCATTAGAATGTGGTTTATATCTTGGAGATTTAAATATATAAAACTGATATGTACAGCACTATATTTTCCCCTGGTTAACGGGAATTGGTACACTGGAGTTTGTCCCTGAGAGAGAAAAGTGCTGATCCCACAGACCATGCTATGAAAACTTCTTGTTTGGTGAATATGGCTCACAAAGTCCTGTTAGCATGAAGGCTTCCACGGATTAGGAATGCGAAGCGTATGACCTTAAATATTATTCCAAGTAAACCTGGGGTCTCAGAAGAATCTTTCCCAGTACATTTGTCCGTATGTATTTCTTGTTGTTATCATTAACCTCCAAGAATCATTTCCGAGTGAACCCTGGAAGCCCTGGGTGATTCCCCAAGTGACAAATATAAAATGGCAAGTTTCTCAATAGAAACTGTTTCAGAACTCTAAGGTTTGTTAGAATGTAATGGAAATCTCATTATTTCACTTTAAAGCTATCCTTTAAAACACACATGGTATGCGCTCATTGATAAGTGGCTATTAGCCCAAATGCTTGAATTACCCTAGATGCCTAGAACAAATGAAACTCAAGACGGATGATCAAAATGTGAATGCTTCACTCCTTTAAAAGGGAAACAAGAATACCCTTGGCAGGGAATAGAGAGGCAAAGATTAAAACAGACACAGAAGGAACACCCATTCAGAGCCTGCCCCACATGTGGCCCATACATATACAGCCATCCAATTAGACAAGATGGATGAAGCAAAGAAGTGCAGGCTGACAGGAGCTGGATGTAGATCTCTCCCGAGAGACACAGCCAGAATACAGCAAATACATAGGTGAATGCCAGCAGCAAACCACTGAACTGAGAATAGGACCCCAGTTGAAGGAATCAGAGAAGGAACTGGAAGAGCTTGAAGGGGCTCGAGACCCCATATGTACAACAATGCCAAGCAACCAGAGCTTCCAGGGACTAAGCCACTACCTAAAGACTATACATGGACTGACCCTGGACTCTGACCTCATAGGTAGCAATGAATATCCTAGTAAGAGCACCAGTGGAAGGGGTAGCCCTGGGTCCTGCTAAGACTGTACCCTCAGTGAACTAGACTGGTGGGGGGAGGGCGGCAATGGGGGGAGGATGGGGTGGGGAACACCCATAAAGAAGGGGAGGGGGAGGGATTAGGGGGATGTTTGCCCGGAAACCGGGAAAGGGAATAACACTCGAAATGTATATAAGAAATACTCAAGTTAATAACAAAACAAAACAAACAAACAAACAAAAACAGGGTTATTTGGGTGGTAACGATGTTCCAACTTGAAGAGAAACGTTGTATCCATCAACCTCCTCCGTTTATAATGTGGGGGTGGGGAGCTCATGTCGTTTGTGGGATTTTTGAGACACAATCTTCAGTGCATGAGAAAAGTTTAACACAAAAGGGTGGAGTGGTTTTGGTACGGATCTCAGAAGCAAAGCAAAGGAAACACAAGCAAACACTCAAACTGATATGCAGGAAAATATGATTTGGTACAAATCCTTCTTCAGAAAGAGCACAGATTGGAATCTAGCTTTCGGGAACACCTCTATTCTTATTTGGAATAGAATTTGATGTGCGAGTGGATTGAATTCCATGGTGTAGCTACTTTCCACAAAGGCAAAAGCAGAGGAGTATTTCTCAGAGTTGCTGGTACATGGCGGAACTCTCCTGTGTCTCCCAGAATCACTGCTTTCTACTCCTCCCCCCACCTTCTGCTCCATACTCCTAGTTGCTTTTGGAAATTCTCAACATTTGCCCACTCCTTAGTCCATCATTTTCTCTTCCTCTTTTTATGCCTTTAAGTGGAAAGTTTGCATTAAATCATTGCAAACCACGCAGTTTGTTTTCATTGAAAGTACTTATGGGTGGCTTTATCCTCCCATAGGAGGAGCTTTGCCTCAAAGTCAGATTCTCAGTGTTTGGCAATTTAATCATAGTAATCCTACTGGGTGCCCTGAGCCTGTTTCTATACGCTGATCATGTTGTCTTGGCTATTTGTGTGTTCTTTGGGCTCTGTGTCTTGATTCCAACCATTTCTGCCCCTTACATGAAAGACTCGTTTGTAAACCCCAAGCACTGTTCTGTCCATATGATCTTGAACATATTAGGACTTTAAATCCAGGATTCCCACACCCTTAATTTTCATTGCCCTTAAATCAAAAGACATTGAATTTGAGTGCTCTCTCTGTAGTCATTGTTTTTGTTTAACATTATAGGGGCCACTGAAATTCTTAATTACCCAGATACCAAAGGGAGGTAACAATAAATATTGAATTTATTTTGGGTGACGGACTCTTTTCTTTCTTCCTTCCTTTCTTCCTTTCTTTCTTTCTTTCTTTCTTTCTTTCTTTCTTTCTTTCTTCTTTCCTTTCCTTTTTTCTTTCTTTCTTTCCTTCCTTCCTTTCTTTCTTTCTTTCTTTCTTTTCTGTCTTTCTCTTCTTTCTTTTCTCTCTTTCTCTTCTTTCTTTTATTGCCAAACATCTCTCCCTAAACATTAGTCTTTCCAAGAGGTATATTAAGTGGAATGGTCATATTCCTGGGGAACAGTTTGACCCTCTATGTGGCATACGTGGAGGTGGTTAACATTTGTTGACACATAGTGAACTTTGGTGGCTTTCTCCAATGCTTTCCTTTTAGCTTCCTGTTTGTGACATGGAATCACCTATTCTCTGTGCTACTCAGTGGGTCTACACTTTGTATTGGTAAATGGCAGTTATTGGGAAAGCAAAGCTACTAGACCCGACTGTCACCTGGTAGGTAGGTCATGGGCCTCTACCTTCTAGTCCAACTAGTTTTAATTCTGCATCTTGTGTTTGACTGCTGGGACCTTAGCTGTTCTGTTGGTGTGACAGATACCTAAGAAAAACTATTTAAAAGGAGAAAGGTATCATTCCACCTCACAGTTTCAAAGGTTTAAGAGCAAGGGCAGCTGACTCTTGTTTGAGCCTTGAAGAAGCAGAAGTTCATGGTGGAAAGGAAGCTGCTTACCTTGTGGAGGCCACAAACCCAAAGAGTAGGCAAGAAGGGGCCAAGGATACAGGACACTGTCTAGGACACCCTAGCATGGCTTCCATTATCGAATAAGAAGAAAAAGTTACTTCAACAGGAGTACACTCCAACAGGGAATTAATGAATTTATTAGTCAACTTTCCTGTGAGAGATTGGATCCATTAGTGTGGAACCAGGATGGCAGGACAAGAGACATTTGCTAATCACTTCCTGTTTAAACTACAGCAAATACCAAAATAGAAGTTTGGTGTTTTCCTTTTTAATTTTGATTTTTTTATTTTTAAATTATTTTATTTTTATTTATTTATTTATTTATTTGCTATTTTTGGTATACTTTTTTCCTGTGGAACCTTAACTTATTTCAATGGGTCTTAGGGAAAACTTTACAAAACACAGACACAGACACAGACACAGACACAGACACACACACACACACACACACACACACACACACACACACACACACATGGGGGAGAGAGAGAGAGAGAGAGAGAGAGAGAGAGAGAGAGAGAGTCAGTCAGTTTCTGAAATTAAAATTTATCAGTATTTGCTTATCCTGTTTTAAGACAGGGTCTCATAGAGGTCAGGCTAACATCAAACCAATCATGTAACTAAGGCTGGCCTTGAATTCCTGATCTTCCAGCCTTTAACTTCCAAGTGCTGAGATCACAGAGATTAGAAATTCAAGACCTGAATGTTTAATTTTTCCAAGTTTTTGTTCCTTTGTGAATTATACACACACACACACACACACACACACACACACACACACACACACATATATCCCTTAATAATCACGCATATGAATGCTTACTGAATGGTAGTATTGTTTTGTATAATCTAGCTTTATATAATCATGTAGCAATGGCATCCGGATTGTCTGAGAGCATAAAAGAAAGTCAGAATGTTGCCTCTCAGAACCAACACTCATCATTTTAGTAGGATTTCCAGGTAGAGGGTAGGCACAGAGCTATCTGAGAAAACACACAAACGCCCCTATCCAGCATGCCGCCTTACCCTGTGTGCTGTGTGGTCCATACCCTCCTGAGAGGAAAGGTATCTTATCACCGGTTACATGCTTTCCAGTGACTGAGGTTTGTGCTTTTAAAGTTGTGTTGTCTTTTTTTGTTTTTGTTATTTTTTTTCCCTACAGGAAATGTGTATTAACATACATTGCAAAAACCAGGGGAAGGAAACAACAATAGACACAGAAGAGCCCACAGGAGTGTGGTCTGAGGCAGGGAGAGACAGACCCAGAGCGCAGAGGGCTTGTCTTCTTAACTGAGCTAGCTCTTGATGAATGTCTCTCCAGCGGACCCTTTGCTTCCATGAGGGAAAATGGATAATTGAACTTATAGATCATCCCATCCCTCTACTGAAACTTGTGTGAACTCTCAGGGCCGGAAGCTCTATTAAACTTCCTCATGACGCGGGCTCACCCGAGTTAGTGGGGTCATGGGTTTTTGATCCTTTTCATAGTCACTAGATGTGCGCAGAATCAAATCGATGATTTAACGTTCCTGAATCTTTCACTTACGTTTCATATTGCTTACATGTTACCTTCATAGGTTTGTTTTGTTTTCTGTTCTCTTTATTTTTTTGTTTGTTTGTTTGTTTGTTTGTTTGCCTTTGTCTTTTCAGTTTTGGCAATGAACAAGGGCTTTAGCGCCAGTGGCATGAATTCACCATTTACATTACAAATTCTCCGCTGCCTGCTTCCCCAACTGCCAAGTGAAGATAGCAGCATTTACTGCACAGGGCGACAGTTAAGATTAAACACGTTGTAAGATATTGCAAGGGCAGAAAATCTCTAGTGTTTGCCCCACGCTCCCCTTCCCGTTTTACCCTGCTGAGGTCATGCTTGAAAAATAGTATTCATCACCAGCGCCCCCTACTGTCCCATTGCAAGTAATCCTTCCAGGCCTGCCAAGTTCAATGTTCACCAATGTGTAAACACTCTGAGGTAAACCTCAGAGAGAGAATAAATCACCTGTTATACCATAATCTCTTCAGGTGAGGACCGAGGCCATTGCGAGAGGCCTAACAAATCATTGATATAATATATTAAACTAATAGATTCCATAAGGAAAATGAGATGGAGAAGTTTCTTGAGTGCTGGGTAACTCTGGCTGCGGCAAGAGTAGGGTCACTGCTATCAAAGATGTGTTGAGTCAATAATACTTTTAAAATTCATTTCTCCCACATTTAAACAACTCTTATTTTAATCAGCAAAAAGGTAAGGAGATGTTATCAAGGGCAGATTTTCATGCTGACATGCCGTTTCTCTAAACGGCCCACTTCTGGGTTATTTTTTTCCCCCTCCCTGTTTTAGAAATGCATTCACTTCTCTTCCAGCGGTGTGAACTCATCCGGAAATCTATGACAATCAATTAAGTAAATGAGAAAACAGACTGCTTGTAATTATGACAATCAAGCTATTTGAAACCCACCCTCTTTGGTCTGATACCCACACATCTTTAAGCAATATATTAATTAAACTCTGGGTAATTGTTATAATTAAAATCAAGCTTTATAATTTTTAAAAATCACTCAGAGAGAGGGAAAGGAACTATTTTAAAAATACATGCAGCTGTTGCTTTTCAGCATCATTTATCATCATCTCTCTGGCGACAGGGGGAGACAGTACTAGAATGTTCAATCCACGTGATTCCCTATTCATAATGTAGAGATTTTGTGTCTAACACCTTTTATAGTGTTTCTCTATCTGTCTAGATCAAAGTTGGTAAGCTTTTCTGATAAAGTACCAAGGAATAAATATTTTAAACCTTGCAGGTTAAGATATGAAACTGTAGATATGAAAAAAAACCACTTAAAGCAAGACAAAGTAAAGTTGCATGCTTTTTTGGATTGCTGAAATTCAAAATCTAACACAGCAGTGTTTTGTTGTTTTTTTGTTTTGTTTTGTTTTGTTTTAGGATACATCTCCTACTGGAGAAAGTAGGCTTCCTATTGTTGGAATAATACATTACATAGACTGAATTCAACCAAAGGGCCCACATGTTCCCTATGAAACCCTTCTTAGCCCACTGGGAGTGGGTTGGATGTAGTTTGGAGACTGGCATGACAGCCTCTGCTTTAGATTTTGCCGTAGACTTAAACTGCCCTGGTTTGCTAAGCAGGCTCTCAACAGAATGTCCCTCTGCAGACGGAAATTGTTGGGGTTTTCAACACACTCACTTAATTGGATAGCAAAACGCTTCCCTGAAGCCAATGAGATGCAGGCTAGAAGCACATCTCCTAAACTCAGAGACCTGTGCCCTCAACTTCAGGATGTGTCTGGGCCACCTAAAGTTCTTCCTAGGTTAGGTTACTGAGCTACACCTTCAAGCTTGTGGTTCAGGTAAAGAAAGTGTGCTTCTATTATATCCATAAATAAATAGGATTATTCTGATCTTATGCCTGCCCACATATTCTCAGACTATTGCTCTTGACATTGGCTCCTTTCAAAAGCCACATGGCACACAAAACTACGTATCTTGTGCTTTCTTGTTTTCTCATATATTCCAGCTTATATTTTGCCCTCATGAAATTGGAGGCATAATGGGAGAAGTTAAACCCAAATTTACATCTCTGTTAGTAAGTGAAGACCTGTTTAGCTGGATTAAAATTAATAATAAGATAAAATCCACTTTAGTTTCTTAAGGAGCTTTTAGTCTCTTGCTTACAGTTAGCGATCAGGATTCAGCATCTACTTGTCTGTGCTACCGGAATAACTTTCTCATTCATAAATTAACTCTTAAAAGCTGTGTGTGTCTATTCCGAAGCAGGCATATGGATAAAACACTAAACAAGATTTTTGTCTTAGATGTAATGTGCCCTGGTTTGCTAAGCAGGTTCTCAACACGATGTCCCTCTGCAGGTGGAATTTATTGACATTTTCAACACACATGCACTTAATTGGATAGTAAAACATCTCTCTGAAGCCAATGAGAAGCAGGCAAGAAGCACATTTCCTAAACCCAGAGGTCGTCCATGGCTTATTTATTGAACCGAAAGGTCTCCAAGTATACAACTAATCCGTTTCGTGCTTTTATGGAAAAATCTCTGAGTTGTTTAAAGCATTGCTTACGTTGCAATTGTTAGGAAGGTTATAGTGGGTGGGCATAAGCAATTACATCTCCCCAAAGAGAGCCGTTCAAATAAGCAGAGAAACAAGATGAGTTCTTCTTTTGTTTATTTGTCTCAGGAGTTTAAAAAAATCAGTCTTATGAAACCATGATCCTCCTCTTGACAGATGGGCCTGTCCAACCGCATCGCGCTTTCAACCAACAGTTTACATTTCAAGAGGAAGGGAGAGAGAATGAATGGAAAGACAGCGTCATCTATTCGTCACATGTTGTAACACTGATACAAAAAAATAGTATTCTGATTAGCAGCTTGATTGGCAACCCATGTAACCCTAAATAGCACTACAAACCCAGAGAGTGCACTTCAACACACAGTTACTTTTGGCAAAACCATATGTACAATTTCGAACAAATAAATACATAAATACAATCATTCATTTATAACAATATACCTAAAGGTCAATTATCAACAAGCGTCTCTAGTGAATTACTTCTTTCATTCCTCAGTTACCTGTAGCTTATAAAAAGTATCTTCCGCTTTACAGAAATGACACGATCAGTTCCCGCCTTGAGCGCACGTATTAGGAAAGGTAGAAAATGAATTCCACACACTGCACATAAATATCCCATGGTCTCTTGTTAGAAGAAATTTGATTGAAAAACTCCTTCCTCGACTTCTCGGTATAGAGTTTGTTTCCCCTCCGTATCTTATCACACAAGGGGTTTTGTTCTTCCGTATTTAATTCCAATCAAAAATGGTCTTCGTGTTTTGAATCTGGTTATTTAAAAGTACATCGTTGTGTATTGACTGCTCCAAGAGGACACAGAGCCACATAAAGGAGGCACCAAAGAGAAAGGATTCTTTTTTTTTCCCTCTATGAAATACATGAAGAAGCTTTTAAGATTAGGTGCTGATGTTATCCCGTACATAACGGAGAAATAGTGGGGAGCCAGACAGTGTTTAGAACATTATTTGAGTGACTTCTGGTACAGGAGGGCTGCCGTTATTTTAACTTTATTATTGCAGTGCTGAGGACGGACCCAGAGCCCTCTGCATGCTAGGGAAGTGTTTACCACTGAGCGAAAACCCCCAGGCCCAGAATACTGCCATTATTATGAAATAGTTTTCTTAAACAAATGCTAAGAATGGCTTAATATTTGACAATAACCTGACCACTCTCTTGTCATAGAATTAACAAAAGTAGAAAATTAGAACTTTTCCTTGATAAGCTAAACATTTCTTTTTTGAACATCCAAAAAAGAAAAAAAAAAAAAACAAAAACCAAAAACCAAAACCAAAACCAAAAAAACAAACAGAGAGCGACCATGCTTAAGGCTATTGAGATACCGGACAAATGGCCTTACCTCATCAAGTTCCATGCAGAGGAAAATGTTAACCTATCAAGCAGATTCTAGCTGTACATACAATTGAGGTGACAAGAAAAGCGCCTTTAAAATATATACATGTAATCTTGGGTGTCTATTTACATGTTTGTCATAAGGGTACTATGTAGCATAAAAATGTTAAGAAATAGTCTTTAAGACACATGATTTTCCGATTTTTTTTTTTTTGCTCCTTTCCAAGATTAGGGCTCTATGCATATTTTGCACATACATATAAAGCAGTTCATAGGTGTGCATACATGGTTATCATAGTGTAAGATTTTGGACATGAAAAGTGGTTTGGCTGAATGGGATAGAGGCCAGAGCAGGAGACAGAGACTGCATTCAGCTGTGCAGCTGGGGGGCCAATGAGGCATGAGAGTGCGAGACTTTCCCAGCCATAGAGCTCTTGGGGTTTGAGGCTAGCTGGTGGGAGGGTGACTCCCCTTGTCCTGTTACAGCTTTTCCCGGGTCACTTGACACCATCGTTATTAAAGGATGGGAAGTCCTACAGTATTTAGTACTTTGGGGGTGATGAGATATCAAATGTTTCCTAGCAAGGGATTATGTGATTACGGAACTCCATTTATTCTTTGTATCCCCATCACGACCAGCTTCTATGGGGGTTTCGCAAAGGTCAATGTGCAAAGAAAATAGCTCAAACGAACAACCCTTTTCAGTGGTGGGGCTTTCTTTGCATCCCAACACTGAGTAGAGCATGGATGGTAAATGTGTGACTGTGGAGATTTGCTGAAGATTTTCATCTTCCCAGGGAGCAGATTAGCTCTACGTGTTCTAACGAGGTTTATGAATTCAGGGCAAATGTTTGTGTTTGGCAAAACCTGTACAAAGCTCCTCCCCAAAGCAAAGCAGATTCTTTTTGCTTTAAACATCCTGGGATGCCAAGGCAATGCACTGAAGTGACAAACTCATCACCAGAATGAGAGACCATGGTGTGGTGGAGGAACTGAAGCTTCCCTAATCAACTAACTTACAGGCAAGGAGACTCAAGTCTTCCAAGAATTAGGTACACTGATAGTTCACGGTCAATATTTTGGTAAACTGTTATATTAAGATGATGTTGCCATCATGGATAACCATCTTTAAAATGACTGCAATCATTTTAGCATTTAGCATAGTGCGTGATACACACGGAATTACATAGCACCTTTTAAACTAAAGATCTCAAAATACTTATTAGCAAATGTGATTTGCTCTCACAGTACCTGTGAGGTAGATTTTTCTTTTTAGCTGTTTCACAAGTGAGCAGACAGAAGCACATCAAAAATGAGACCCCTGCTCATGTGAGCCACATACATTTGTGGCATCAATGGGATCTGAACTCGGCTTCCCTATTCTTCCTTACCACAGATCTCAGCCACAGAATCTCCAGAACATCAAAAAGATTTTTTTTTTTTTGCTGCTAAACATAGATGAACGTTTTTGACGTTGAGAGCATTTCTTCTATTGGTAGCTGGGGCATGTCTTTTAATAATACTGGTAACTCATTAAAGATTTTCTCATGTGCTTTGCAAACATGTGAGAGAGGGCCTTGTATACTACTGTCAACCTTATGCTCATTAGAATGGATACCTAAATTGGCATTTCATCAGTTGTTATGTATTATTTCTGGGCCTCCTACCAACCTGTTTTCTATACATGGAGACACAGACCTGCCTGATCCAAAACCATACCATGCACTTAAAGGCAGTATATGGAAGGATGCAGATGAGAGGTCCACATTTAGCCTTCTCCTTGGTGGCACCATGTAATATCTGTTATGGGGGGGGTTATTTGTTTACTTAAAGTAGCACTTTATGTACAACCCACCTGCTGACCAGATTCAATCCTTGTAAGTCCATGCCGAGGTGTTTTCTATCCACACGGGATAACTGATTCTCAAGTTTACATCCCCATTTATTTCATCCTAGCCTCCCTACCCCAGGGAAAAAAATCAGTTATTGGTAGGATCTCAAATTCTGCACACATTCCATGGCGACTTATGTAGGAATGCCATGTGACAGCAGCGCAAAGCATTGATTACCTCATCTAGTGTGTGCTCCTGACTGCGTATCTTTCCCGACTTGTTCTGATTTCTAAGAAAGAATCACTATTTACGTTTGCAGAGGTGGTATGAAGACATTACTGTGAGTTTCTATCTCCTGGCCCAGATCTTTTTCTCAGATGCACGGTGCGCTAATCTGGCAGTTATTCAGGGTCACTCTTTCTTAGGACCTAAGAATGAAACCTGGCCCTTCACGAACTCACTCACCATTTCTATGGCCGAGCCCAATTCTTGCAAAGTACTGATCCGATTAAAGACTAGGAACAGGAAGCAAAACCTTTACAAAACCCCTTACCAGTTCGTGCTCCCTTGGTGGCACCTGTCAATACCAACGTCTTAGTCCCCATTTCTTAGAAAAGAAAGTTATTTACAATGATAAAAGTACTAACATCTGAGATGCTTCTTGCTTGACATGTCATTCCAGATCCTGTGCATTTCCTCTGGAGAGATCTGATGGACGGTGATGACGCGGCGGTACCTACACAAACTGTAGGCCATTTTCCAGTGATTGAAGCCACTATTCTGGAAAGGATGTATGCCCAGCTTTCGAAGACACAGTCCCACATACACATCTTCAAGATGAAGCAGCCTGGTGTGGAGTGAGGTCTTGTAAATGAGTTCTGCCACATCAGCGGAAAAGATATAGCCAGTCCCCGAACAGAACGGTGGGTAGTTGCTGTCAGGGTACAAATCCCTAGGCATATACCACTTACTGCGGACATCCCTGATTGGCCCGCCATTGATGACGTAACCAGTGAAATATCTTCTTCTCGGCTTGGTAGAGGGTTTCAGGAGTTTATAAATAAGGTTGTCCATGTTCACAAAAATGTCACTGTCTGTTTTCATGACATACTTGGCTTTTGAGCAGAAGGTGGCAACCCATCTCATCCCCATTAAGGTTTTGAGGGTGAGGTTGTGGTAGGAGTCAATGAAGTCCTCCACGATGATGTCATGGAAGATCTGGCTCTCTTGCTCCACCATCTGGTTGAGAACAGGATCAGCATTTTTGCCCAGGAGGAAAAGCGTGGCTATCTTGATCCCTTTGAAGTTGTTCTCATCCCCCCAAGTCTCCCGGATTGCCTGGCGGGCATCAAATTCCTTGTGGGTGGTGCTAATGAGGATCACAAGAAAAGGAATGTTTTTCTCACATTTGTTGGGTTCATTTATAAGAAACTCAAAAGAATGTGGGTTTATAGGTCGAGTTCTTATGTTGCCAAACGTGAAGTTTTTCCTGGCAACTGTTAGGTGACTGAATGGCTTTGAGCCAGTGTATGATGAAGTAGGTCTTGTTATGCTTAAGTACCAGAGAGCGCTGGCCCAGCACACAACGGTCAACACATACAGGCAGGAAACCTTTGACGCCATTTTCTTCAGAACGCGTCTAATCCAAATACTGAAGAACACGTCTTTTGGGCACTAGTTTCTTGCCCCCTCGCGAAGGCAGCATATTACTCGGCAATCTAAAAATTCTGCCAGAGAGGAATTGCTTGGTGGGTGTCCATGGGCTTTATTTGTGCTGTGGCATCATGGAATTCACTTTACTTTCTTCCAAACCCGATGGAAGCTCCAAGCCTCAGAAATCTTCCTCAGAACTCTGCAAAAATCAATAAAGTACAGTTTTATTCCTGCTTACTTAGCCATTTCCATATTCTTGAATAAACACAATAAGTTTGTAAGAATTACCAGCAATGACTAAAGTAAACACGGCCATTCATCTTCATACGCCCCAAGAAGCCCCGGAAATAACCTCCTAGCTTCTCTTCTCTCGTGAACAGAAAACTGTTTATGCGTATTGATATTCGATACATGAATACATTGGCCATGAGCAGTAGGTGAGTCAGGAGTAAAGCTAACATCAGTAATTTTCCAAAAAGGGTCTCCTTCTCCAGAAAAGACTGTCTTTGCACTTAGTCACATTTTTTGCTCTCAAATTCTTCAGACGAACTCACATCACAGTTCAGATACCTTTCACTTTCCCAACTTTGAGCTTTTAATCATTTGATTTTGATAAAAAAATTTAACCTTTAATGTTGCCTCCTTTCCTTCAGTTCTCCATTTGAGAATGTGTTGATAGCTGCATCCTCACAAACTTTTGCTAATACCTTGCTTTCTTGGCTCAGTATGAGGAAGAATTGTTGCCTGTTCCTGCTTTGGCAGTAGGCACAGTTCTTACCATGCAATTCTGCTTTCTCCAAGGCTTCAGAAAACATACTTACTCATTTTTTATGGCTGGTAATAAAGTTCCTTCCAAAGACACTACTTACTGAAAGTCTGGCCCTAGAAAGGTAAGACATAACTGGAGAAAGGTGGTCCCTAAACCATTCCTTTGAGCATACACATTTTTCCAGTCCCTTCCTCATGGCCTGTGTCCTTTCATCTATGTAGTAAATGGCTCCCAGTTCTGTATTCTCCCGTGACTGTCCTCATCTTTCCTACTCTTCAGTATCGACTTAGACATTTGTAGGCTTGGAGGACACTGAGCCAGACCCCTCCCTTATAGTCAACAGCCAAGAAAACAAAAGTTGGAATTTTAAGACTCTAACAATTGGTCAGAAGAATGGTACTGGAATCATTTCTCTCACTATGGGAGGAGACTTGCCTGGATCTCATTAGTAGATGACTGTCTAAGTCTAGAGCTAAGAATACTAAGCCTTGCGTAATACTGCACTGCAGAGGCTTTCTGATAAGAACAAAGACATATCATTGCCTGCTTTTGTAAGAGCCAATCCAAGTGTTCTGCCCAGTCCTTGAATGTCTATGACAAAGTTCCTCTTGTAGAGCTGAACACTCTAAAGTCTGTAGAAATGGTATAAACCCTTCCTGAAATGTAGACTGATACTATGGTCCCTCTGACCACCATCCACTACCTTTCTTCAGACGGTGCTTGGTTTTGTGCAAACAAATTCTACGCCTGCTTGCTACTAGGCTCATACGTCTTGTCTGAATTCTTTCAACTATGGTCTCAGGGACCAAGAGGTGCAGACAGAGAAATAAGCCAAGAAAGGTGACACCAAAACTCTGACGCTATCAATCAAAAGAGAAATGCTTCTTCTTTGTATGTTGTTCTCTGACATACATTGGTTACAGTTATATGAAATTAACCAAAACATGGAAACTAGCAGCTAACCATCTTGGTTATACTGATTTCAGAGTTGTTCTACATTACATGGAATTTCCTGTTATCAATGTCCCTATATTTTTTTGAGGAAATTAGACTGGACTTTTTTATTTTTTCATTTATTCATTCATTAATTTGTCTTGCTGATTGACACATCTATATGCATTGGATGAGTATAATCAAAGGGACAGCTGAGCTTAAAGTTCACAAATTCAATGAAGATGTTACAAAAGACAAACTGGTATTCAAATTAAGTTGTTCTTTGAAAAACTAATCCTTTCTAAAACTGGCATTGTTTTCTAGAGCTTAAAAAACACTATCCCAGCCAAAAATATGTGTCAAATTATAGAGTTCATTCATGTAAAAAATTATTTCTTCCTTTCTAGTTAGAACAGAATTCAATAGCTATGGAAGGGAAAGGCAGTAATACTAATTTCAACAAAGTCTCCTTCAGGGATAACTATGTGCTTGGGCTGGTTAGTCTTTGGCAACTTAAAACCCATACTCTTGTATAGTCTTAGAGCTAACCATGAGACCAGCAATAATTCACTTCCACCATTGAATTTTGGTGATTGGACAGAATAGTACAGTGGTTCACACCACATAACTTTTACATAGTTGAGTCTCCATCCAGTAAGAACTCTGTAATATATAATACAATATTTCTAGCCTTCTAGAGAACATTTCTGCTTTAAGGGGCAGTAGAAGCTGATAACGAGAAGGTCAGGGATGAATGGCTTCAAGAAAATGAGGAAGTTTGATACTTTAGGGCAAGAGCTTCTCAACTTGTGGATCTCAACAACAGGGGCGGCATATCAGATATTCTGCACATCAGATACTTACATTATGACCCATAACAGTAGAAAGATTACAGTTATGAAGTAGCAACGAGAGAACTATATGGTTGGGGATCACCACAACATCATAAGGAAGCATACTAAAGGGTCATTGCAGCATTAGGAAGGCTGAGAACTGCTGCTTTAAAGTTAAGAGAAGGAAAGACTAGTGGTAGAGAATGTGGGAAGGGACTTTGAGTTTGGGATATACAAATACTGACTTCATTTTAATGACAATGACTGGTGAATGAGAATGGTGATGGTTATTGGAAACCAAACCTGACCATGTTCTCATCTCGTATATCCCATTCTTTAAGAATATCTCCATTGTCCCTCTTTCCTTATTCCTTGTATTGTTTCCTACTAAATTGTGAGCCAACTCTTACTAAGATCTCAAGGGACTCAGAAGCATCTTGGTAAGGAAGCAAGTCATCTTCAGGGGAAATTAATCAAACGATTAATGGAGGATTTCTTTAGTTATTTGATCTCCTTTTTTACTGTCCCTTTCCTGTCCCTACAGAGTCAAATTACTATCCCCCATTTCACATCTGTCTTCATTCAAAATTCACCCATTCATTTGTGAATTCACTAACTGTGAATCTACCTACTAATCAAATACTTGTAACACTTTCCTTTTTTGCTGCAGAGTATTGAGAAAAGAGAGCTACATAATTCAAATCCTTGCCCTGAGAAATCCTGGGCTAATAGGTTAGATTCCAAGCAAATAATTAAAATAATTTTCAACATGAACTTTTGAAGTATATAGGAGTGGACTGGGAAAAGAGTATTTGGGGGAAATGTACAGTATAATAGACCAGGCACAGAAGACTCCCAGGGGCCACCATTCACACGTGCTACATACAGGGCAGGCCCATTCCCTTCCCTTCTTGGATGAGGCAGTGGAGGAACATAGAATGCAGACTGTAAATCAGTAAAAGTGAGCTAAGTTGAGACTTCCAACACAACTAGGAATCAGCCAAATAACGGCCACACAGACAAAAGAAATAGCACATTCAATAATATGATGTGTACCAGAGACTAACTGGTGGGGTAAAGAGAGAGACCAAGGAAAGGAGGAAAGTGGCGCTATAGAGAGATGTGGTGGTCCTATGGTAAGCAGCATCTGAAAACCGTTCTGAGCTGAAAAGCCAGTTACTTATTTGTGTATTTTTGAATATGAGGGAGGAATTACCTTCCCCAAATCCCATCTACAGTTTCTGGAGCAATCCCTCCATACATAATAAGGATTTCTTTCTCTTACAGATCTATGTCCTAAAGGAGTAAGAATTCATTTTCTGACATGTTCCAGTGAGATTTTGTCTGCACAAAAGGATTGTGAAAATACAGGTAGATGGAGAGTTTAGTAATTACGAGAGAGGTAAATGAGCATGTGAAGAAAGTTTGCATGCCTACAGATACTCTCCGTGAAAGAAACACTCTCCCCTAGACAGCTAATGCACGTGGTAAATTCTAGCATTATTATCATTAGTTCTCATTTCAGTGGTTCCAAATTACTATTGTTTTGAGTTTTGAGACAAGGTTTTGTTGCATAGCCTAGGCTGACCTTGAACTGAGTGCTGGGACCAAAGAAATGCATCTCCACACCCAGCTCATTATCTCTCACTTTAAAATGCATATCCCAAGGGGATGGAGAGATGGCTCAAAGATCATGAACACTGGCTGCTCTTCCAGAGGACCCAGTTTGATTCCTAGGACCCACATGAAAACTCACAACTATCTATAACTATAGGTCCATGAGATCTGAGTCCCTCTCTGGCCTCTATAGTCACCAGAAGGCAAAACAAAAATGCATATAAAATGGGTAAAAATAAAATAAAATAGTAAAATAAAATAAACTACACACACCAGGCCAGGCGTTGTGCGATGTGTGGTACTCTGCTTTATAGAGCACCATTCCTTACAGTGTCTCAAGAAAGACATATCCTCCTCACTTTACGGGTGAGATAAGGGAAGCTCGGATATGTTAAACGTCCAGTTCAAGATCACATCTAGTAAGTGACCAGAAAAGTGACCACTCTCCAACTTCCTAAGGCCTCTTGAGAGATAATAGGCTCTGTGGTGGATGGAAAAGCCACCCTAGTCTATGTTGGTACATCTTGGGTTGCAGTACTCTTTGTGGTCCCTCAGAGTTTTGTTGCAAGTAAACTAAACTGGAATGTGAAGTACAACCAATCGGGAATTATCTGGAAAAAGTCTGGGCCTCGTAGGCAAAGCAAACAGCATACACGACAGGCATAAAATGAGAGAAAACACCTGAACACCAGGCTACTACATGGGTCATCCTAGTGCGCATGCGCTGCACCAAGCCAGTGCTGTGGGGGCGTTCGCATTAGTGGAACATGCTCATTAGCATTCAACTGTGGTGGTGGTGGTGTGGGAGTTGAGGGGCTGAGGGAACGCCAATATTTGAAGGGGTTTGAAGCATTTTTCAGTGCATTTCTCTGAAGTCCTGAAGCCCACGTACATATGGAGTGAATCGCTGTTTTTATTGACCTTCGTTTTCATCAGGCACGAGAACAAATATTGGCACAGCATCATACCTCAATCAACACTAAATGCAAAGTAGCATTTATCCAATTAGAAACATAATCAGAACCATGTGAAATATGAAAGAGAGTCCAGGTAGAATCTCAAGAGTGGTCAACAGTAACGTGTACTTAGAGCTAAGGGAGCCACGCAAAGATATACCTCTGGGCCAAGAAATGGTCAGGGAGTAGTGTGACTAAAGATGAGACTGAGTCATGTGATACAAAGAACTCTAAAGATTAAAATCATGGATCCCTGCTGAAGTGGTTGGCAATGCTCAAACATGTTCTCATTTACTCTTTGTGTAATGCTATGTTGTAATTTGGATTCTCTTTGTTTCGGGGGCCTTAAATATAAAATGAGAGCAAAATATAAGAGTGTTTACATCTGTGTGTGTCAGAGGTCTTCACAAACATTTCTAGCTCATTCGTTTCTTTCTGAGGGAAGCATTCAGCTAAAATTTTGCAGACAGGAAGATTTCGATAGCTTAGCAGTTCATGGCTTGTGACCATGAGCATGGAGACTGATTGGTTCTTTTAAGTACCTAGAGTTTATCTCAGCGTTTTGGTTTGTCCTTCTGAGTTTGTGAGATGCCAATAAAGATGTCTGAGAAACATTTTTCCTCTTTTTTTTTTTTTTTGCGTGTCCTCAAAAACTCAAAGCCAGAGACCAAATAAAAGTCAAAAGGAGTCACCTACTACTGTGTTAGGTAGCTGGCCACCTTGAAGGGTATTAGGGCTACACTGCTCCCACCTACACCATAGTTGTAGAGACAACGAACAGAACTGTAGGATGCTACTGGTCAGAAGAATGTGATCTGAATCATATCCAAGGTGGAGACATTAAGTCCCAGAACTGCTTGGTTAGTAATTGATAACTAACTGAACCTAGTTCTAGAAGTCCCAAATCTTGTACAATTCTTACCCAGAAGGATACTTCATGTACCATTGCCTTCTCCAGAAAGTCAACCCCAATGGGGCCATCAGTCATCTGGGAGAAGCTACCTATTCTGGAGCCTTTAGAAACAGCACAGTGTCTACCTGCAAATGCACCGGCACAGTGGTGTTTCTACTCTTCGGCGTCATTATCCACTTTCATCCCTGGTTAAGCATGCTTTCCTTGACCCGCAGTAAACTATATCTTCTTAACTACAAAAATATGTCAAAAGGAAAACCACGGCCAGCTGGAGAGCTGAGGTGGCAGAATCTTCTGGTGACCCGGACAGCATTCTTTAGAGTCCTGTTCAGTGGGCAAGTTAATGTATCAGTAAAACAGAAAGTTGCCCGCATAACATCTGTCATACCTTTTAGCAGTTTTACCACAACTTTAAGACACTGAAGACACATTAACTTGTCATCCGTTAAATACAAATCCCTCCAATAGGAACATTCAGCTAGAACATTTGAAAGATGTTCCCTCTAGTACTGCAGATGAGCTCAGTCACAGAGCTCTCCAGTAAATAACCACCTTCACCTTTCAGGGAGTTAATGGGGCAGGATTTTCAATTTAAGAAGCACACGTTTCTCTTGGAAACGGAATGGTGGGTTGCCTGCTACTTTGAATGATTTAATTTTAAGACCCCTGAACTTGTTAAAAAGCAGTCCTTTGTTTGACCAGAGGGGATCCTAGCAGGGAGTGGTCATTGTCTCGAGTGGACCCTGCAAGGTCCATGGTTCCATGTTCATCCTGGGCAGGCAGGGTGAGGACTAATTGCTGCAGACCTAGGGTTCATCTTAGCTGGGATAAAGAATGCCCAAAGAGCTTCTATATATGTCTTTTCAGGTGTTGAAAGTATTAGAAGTTTTAGAGATTGAAAATAGTCGCTCATCAAGGCAGGTGGACATCAACTAATCTAAGACTCTGACCTACAGGATCCTCTTAGCTCTTTCCCATTGACCCTCTCAGTCCTCCAGGATAGGCCATGTCTACACCTTTGGGACAGCTGTCATTCTGCAGAAACACTCTCTCCCTGGGATCCCAGTAACCACACTGGGCTGGAGTGTAGGTAAATGTTCTTTCACCAGGCTGCTACTCCTCCGTTCCAATCTCTGTAGACTTAGCTCTGCTTGTACAGGTGCTTTCTCTCACCCCTCCTCCATTCCCTGGAGACTTTACCTCTTGGTACCAACCCAGGTCCCCTTAGCCCTTTCATCCCCGTCTTTCCATCCTTAATCTTTGCCCTCTGGTAGCTTGCCTGTAGTCCCTCCTTCTTACCCTACCTCTACTCCCTGAGGAATCTGCCACTTGCTGCAGACCTAGGGTACCATTACCTCTTTCTGGAAGACTCTTCAGGCTTCCCTTCTAGCCCAGCTCTATTCCACTGAGATATCTTCAAACCTGCAGAAATTCATCTACCAGGAACCCTCAGTGCTGCAACAGGTCAACTTGTAGGTAGATGATTTTTACGCACTCTTGTCCTCCATTCAGGTCTCTCTAGAATCACTCTTAGTCATGTGGCAGCTTGCCTGAAGGAGCCCTTCTTCTCATTCTACTTCCACTTCCTAAGGACTCTACTTCCTAGCTCTTTCCTGCTGCTCCTAGAAGCTTTTCCTCCAAGCCCATCTTCATTTCTTTGTATCCACCAATGACACAAAAGTACCCTCTATCATTTACTACATAGCCACCACACTTGCCTAGAATCCAGAGCAGACAAGAGCAACCAAAGAATGGAAATTGCCCAGAAATGAATGACCAAGACAATATATGCCACCCGGAGACTAGTAACTATATTGCAATAGGCACTGAGAAATGTGATTTAGCTGAAGCACAAGACAGTGAATTCAAAAAACAGCTTACAAATATGTTCAAGGACCTTGAAGAGGGTATGAAAAAAGTCTTAATGAAGAGCATGAAAACAGATATTTGAATGAAATAATGGCATTTTAAGACACAAACATAAAAATAGAATCCCCAATGATAATTCAAATGGAAATAAAACTGGAAATGAGAACCTTAGGATGTGAGATAAAAACTGTAGGATGATGTCATTATGCAGGTGAAGGCAGGTACAAGATAGCACGAGGCCTGTCATTGGACAAGAAGGAAGGATGGGTAGGAGAAAAGTTTAGAGAGGAGGAGGAGGAGACTGGAGCGAGAGAAGCAGTCAGGAGAACATAGAGGCGGATGTTAAAATTCTTCTTTGCACATTTACTGGTTGTTATGAATATTCTTAAGGGGTGGATGTGTACAGGGCTTTGTATGTCTAGGTGGGTGATTATATCTTATTAATTGGATCAGTATTGTGTTGTATGTTCTTTCATGTGGCAATTTAATTGAATTCAATAGGACTGGAGACATGCATATGTCTGACATGGTGGCAACCTGCCTTGGGAACTAGATAGGTAGAGAGATTGTTGCCAGGCTCAGAGAGAAGCCATCGGCAGTGTGATATGGGATAGAGCAAAGCAAGTGAGAGGTTTTGCTGACTGAGATGAAGATATCTACCAGATATCTTGGGGCACTATGGTAGCCAGATCTAGTGCAGGCTAAAAGACAGCATTATTTTTTATAATTTCATAGCAACAAAAATGCTCAGAGGTAAGTTTAGCTAACAAAGTGTAAAGACATGACACAAAAAATTCTGGTTCTGAAGACAAGGTAGAAGGAATGGATACCCTAGTCAAAGAAAATGTTAAATCTAGAAACTTCTAGGCACATCCAGGAAATGTGGGGCATTGCTGAAAGACCAAACTTATGGATGATAGGAATAGAGGAATGAGAAGAACCACAGGTCACAAAAATAGAAGATTATTTTTTAACAAAATCATAGCAGAAAAATTCCCCAACCTAAAGTAGAAGGTGCCTATAACGGTACAAGAAGCATACTGACGAGGAAACAGACAAGACCAGAAAATAAAATCCAGGAGACACACAGTACAAAGCAAGGATATTAGTTGCTGCCAGAAGAAAAGAGCAAATTACCCATAAGGGCAGGCCCATTAGAATAACTCTGAACTTCAGTGGACTCTCTGGAAACCAGTAGGGTATGGGTGGATGTTTTACAAATCATGACAAGCCACAGCTATTCCACAAACTCTAGGAGACCACATATACCTATTATTCAGACTATTATGCTCAGCAAAACTCTACCATCTACAGATAAATAAAAGATAAATAATCACAAATAAATAAAATTAAAAATAAATAATAATTATTAAAACAATATATTATTAATTAATATTATCAATATAATATTGTTTAAATAATTAATAGAATAATAGTTATTACATAATAAATAATTATTAAATAAATAATTACAAATAAATAAATTATTATAAATAATTTACAGATAATAAATAAATAAATAAATAAATAAATAAAAGCATTCCACAATAAAATTATACAAAGATGTGCTGGAGTTAAATAGCATCGGAAGTCAAGTGGACATAACAGGCATCTACTAAATATTACATCCAAACACTGAAGATTATATTTTCTTCTCAGCAGCTCACAGGCTTTCTGTGAAATTGATCACTAACTGGAACACAGAAAGTCTTAACGGATTTAAGAACATTGAAATAGCATCCTGCACTGTGTCTGCCTGTCATGGGGTCAAGCTAGAGGGATATCAATGACAACCAAAATAACAGAAAATACACAAGCTCGTAGGAACTAAATGACTTAGTACTGAACGTAAAATAAGCCAAGACAAAAATAAAGAAGGAAATTAAAAACACTTTAGGACTAAATGAAGTTTAAAACACAGCATACCCAAACTTATGGGACACAGTGAAGGAAGTTCTAAGAAGCAAGTTCATAGTACTAAGTCAAGCTCATAGTACTAAGTGCCTTCATCATAAACAAATCAACCAACAAAGATAAATACATAAAATAGAGATCTCATTAATAATTTATTGACACATCTGAAATTCCTAAAACAAAAAGAAATGATTCCTCTAAAGAAGTAAAAGAAATAAACATCAAGAAAGAAACTCAGGGTTAAAAATCAAGGAAACAGACACACACACACACACACACACACACACACCTACACACACACACACACACACATATAATCAAGGAAATGAAAAGTTGTTTTATTTTTTGAGATATGTATTTTCAGCAAGACTGGCAAGCTCTTAGCCAAATTAACTAAAATTTTATAATTTTATAAATTATAAATTATATAAATTATAAAATTAGAGATGAAGAGGGAGGCATTACAACAGACACTGAAGAAATTCATAGAATCACAAGGGGGAATCTATTTCAGAAGTTTGCTGTGGATATGTCAGCATCATTTCTGCTTTCATCCGCATGTGGTGTTGTCCTGTTCATGTATCTCTGAGTCTCATATTCCCTTCTACAAGGACATAGCCATATTGGATTAGGGCCACCATAATGACCTTCTGTTACCTAAATCAAGACCATGAAAACTGTTCCAAATAAAACTGCATTCCGAGGTATGGGCACCTAAGAGTCAATGTGTCTTCCTGAGGGGCTCAGTTTAGTGTATTTTTCCACTCTCTTGGGTAGCAGCAAGACGAGATGCTCTGACACACATACCTCCCTCCTGCACATTTAATTTTCAAGATTTCAAAGGGTGAAAATTTCATAATTAGCATAATTAGGTGTGTGAGTGACATCAAAGCACCTTCAGTCTCCGACAGAACTAACTGACAAATGAGCCCCACTGGGTGGAGCTTCTAGCAGGCTGCATGAACCCGGCGTACGGTTATATCCATGCCTGGCTCTCTCCCTTTCTCTCAATTTTGTAATTACGCTGTAAGTAGGCACAAGAGAGGAGGAAATAAAATACCATTACCACAGCCCTTGAAGGAACCCAGCCTGCTGAGTGATTATCCCTTGGAGTCACAGCATGCTGCTTCTCTCAGTGGTTCTTTTAGCCCGTCTCCTACTAGGAGAGGACCACACCCTTGCAGGAGTGAATCCCTGGACGATGACGGGAGTCAAAGTTCTGACTCCTCAGCTGCTGACAGGCTAAGAGCTAATTTGTTCACTTTAAAATTTTAATTATGAATCTTCTCAGGGAGGCCGCAGGATTGAACTTACTTGGTCGATCACATACAGTAAGGAAATAGCTTAAAGCAAAAAAAAAAAAAAAAAAAAAAAAGTTTTTCATCAGGGTTTGGAATCATTTTCCTCCCCAGATTGGAAAGAAAAGAGATTTAGACTTTTCTCCTTTTCAGTTTAATACACTTTGACATTTACAGCAAAGGTCTTTATACATCCCTAACCGTTAGAAGAATGGGGCCAACCTGGGAGAGGAGTGTCTAGGGCGAGGATATCTTTGCATGGGCTCAGGGCTTTTGCAATCGGAAAGCCACATTCTATTTCCTGGCAGCCGAGAATGTGCACTTGGAATTAGAGAGGAAGGTTACAGCTTTCTCAAAAAATCAATGTGTTGCCCTAGTTCTAGAATTCAGAGGGAAAAAAAAGATTTCTTTTTAAATATTCCACAATCCTCTCAGGCAAGAATGAAAAAAAAAAAAAAAAACCGGGACCATCTCATTTTGTTAAATAGATGCTTCGCTTCCTTCGTGGTCACGGATATCCCGACTGCCTTACGTAAGACGTGCTTTAAACAACTGACAGGGCAACTACATTACTTATACAGGTGAACCTGGAAGCTTGGCCACTTGACTGACCTGGGGGGAGGGGGGAAAGAGACCGCCAGTATTTTTTATAAGAACTGTGGAAGAAGATGAGAGGAAAGACATCCAATTAATAGAAATAGCGGCTGGGACGAGTTAACAGTTGAACTCTGCGTTATCAAAATAGCGTTCATTTGGTCCATTACTTGGGGAAGGAGGACGCTATAGGGTCATATAAATGGATGGGTTTATAAATCAGAAAAATGTTAGTGTGTTAACTATATGTGTAACGAATAACGTCTAGGGAGATATTTCTCAGCCCACTACAGAAGGGTTGTATTATTTTGGGCCCTATTTCAAAAATAATGGGACCAGTACTATGTAGCAAAAGATAACATCTAGAAAAGAATTTGTGAGTTTTAATTTTCTTCCCATTTGTTTTCTAATTGAAATATTTCTTTATGGAACAATTTATTAGAAACCATAATAGCTTAAGACAATTTAATGCAGCTGCTGTCAGCAGGAATGGTTCTGTGAGCATTTAATCTCATAGTAGGGAAAGACCTAGATTCAGCTTCTGGAATTTTGGTCATCGGTTTTGAAGTCTGCAAATCTATACTTCCATTTCCTCTTCATCTACCACAGGGGACTAATAACAGGCAGTCGTGCTTTGTGACGTCATTGTAAGGTTATTGGAAAATCTTGTATAAACTGTATTTTGGCCTCCAGAACACAATTACCATTGTTAACGGTAATCATCATTGTTAATGCAAACACAATAAAGGGAAGGACAGAAACATTTTGCCTGTAAAATATTTACAGTTGTGGAGATGTCCCAGTGAATAAAGTGCTCATTGTACAAGCATGAGGACCTGAGTTCAGATTCCCAGCAGCCATAAAAATGCTGGATGCTACAACTTACGTTGGTAACCCCAGTGCCTGAGACAGGCAAGAGAATAACAGGCAGATCTTAAGAGCTCGACAGTCAGGCAGTTTAGCCAAACCTGGAGCTACAGGTTCAGCGAGAGACCCTGTTTCGAAAACCAAGGTTGTTGTGATAGGGAAGACACCCAATGCCACCCTTTGGCTTCTGGCTGCCCCCTCACATATGTACACACACACACACACACACACACACACACACACACACACACACACACAAATGTTTTCTGAGAAATTTTACTAGCCAACATATCTTGAATAGTTGGTGTAAAAAAACATGTTTTTTTTTTGTTTTTTGTTTTTTAAATTTGGCTGTTGCTCAAAAGTAAAAAGTAAAACTTGGCACCTCTCATTGACGCTTTTCATCTGAAGCTTCAATTTCATTTTATAATATTTCTATTAAAAGATGTTGCGATTATGCGATAAGGGGGCATATTAGCTAGAGGAAATGTCATCATGGCTGTTTATTATTAGTACCGTGTGACAGAGCTTTACAATTTTTCGTATGTAATTTTAGAGGACTAAGAGTCCACAAATTCAGCCTTCTAGATAGCACAGATGTAGTCATAATTAACATTATAAATGTACCAAAATATCCCGGGGGGTAGCTATACCTCGATTTATTTTCAGAAACTTGATAGTTTAAGACACTCGATACAAACTGTAGCTTTGCATTCTTTCTGCATAGCTTGTTAAGGTTGTGACGGAAGCTGTCTCGAATGCAAACCGGCAATGTGTACCATTCTACCAAAGACCCAACAGACCCATTTGCTTTCGGGGCTGAAAACAGTATGGATGAGTATAGAAATGTTTACATAGGAAAACCAATGTAACGCAGCAGTTAGGGGTGTTTAAGAGAGTAGCTACTTGGCCGCACTCTTTTCCTACCAAACTCTGGGCTATGTGCCTGATTTTCTTATCAGGTACTGGATTTGTCATATGTAACTTGTTTCTTTTCTTTAGAGATTATCCGGTCATCAAGGCCACTTCTTCAGCGTCCTTACCTCTGCCTGACCCCAGCTTTGTGACACACAAACTGCCCACCAAATGTTTGACCATCATCCTCTGCAGGGAATACTACCTTCCAAATAGGTTTCCCTTAATCCTTTTGTCTATGACTCCCATTGTCAAAGCATTTGTATTCTACCTATGCATAGAGATCAGATATGTTTACATTATCCTGGTGCTTGAAGTTGTCACTCTCATGTCTATGTCACCCCTATGTGGATTCTAAGTTATCTGCCTCTCCTCTAACAGGGATGTGAACAGAGATGGTAATTTTAGACTCTCTTGGTCCTTTTCTTCTGAGGTCTGGTGTATTTACCTCTTCTCAGTTTTCCCTTCTGTATTCTATGATTATCAATGATCTCTCTCCCCATACCTGGACTTTAGGAAGTTCAGGGGTTGAAGTTTCATAGTCAGAGAGGCTTGCAGACATCTAGCCTCGTAGATAAAGCACAGAATCAACAGACAAGAGAAATTAAGATTGTGTGGATGTAAGTCAGTCATGAAAGCTGCTTCAATTTCTTCGCCTCAAAGTACCTCTTTATTCTAAAAATATCATTAAAATTCTCCCTGATCAGAAATCTTGCCACTTGTATTTGCTTTGAAAAGCCCTTAAAGAAGGAATGTCCTCACACTCAGAGTTTTTAACTGTCTGTATTTCCATGGGCTTCTTTCTTTAGAACAGTGCCTGCCCAACAGCCTTCTGCCCGTGGCCTGGCATCACTCCCTTGCTGGCCATCCTCCTTCCCTTGGGTTCTAACCCTCCCAACAAATGAGTTTTTTCTCACCCTTTACCTCATCTCTCACCTCTGTGGCTCTTGTGGTCTGTTGGCAGTGTGACATTCCAAGAATGTCCCTTCCTGTCCTTAGATGCTGTTCCCAGACTGCCTCAACTCTCTTCCTTTATTTCCTTCCAATTCCCCAAGCCAGGACTTGGCCCTTGCTCCAGTATAATCAGCACAGGGCACCCATTCCTTAAAAACAAGTTCCAAGCAAGTCATAGGCCTGTGGCACAGAGGTCTTGTACGCAACATTCTTTCTCAGCAGTTCTCCCTTCCTTTGGACACAAACTTTGTTTGTACTGAAAGGAGGCTTTCTTCTGTTTTCTTTGTGCCTTGTTGTTGCTAGAAATATATTTCACAAATCCAGTCTCTTGGACTGGTGAGTGTATTTCGGGGGCAAACAAAGCAAGCAGACGGTGCAGGTTTTGCTGGTGACAACGGAGGTGCGAATCCTGCACCCACACAGATATAACTTTTACTTTTATTTACATCTGAGATAGCAGGTTGTTTCTGAAACTCTTTGAATGTTGTAAAAGGTCCCATTTAAAGCACATTTTTCTCGGCCCATTAGATATGACTTTCTGTGAAATTCTGAGGCTATTTTGTGTTTAAAGATTTCATTTTAATAGTCATTTTTCTTTTTCTCAACATGTACTGAACAGATGGTACAAGTGATTTTTTTCTAAGAACTTTAAAGTTATTTGTTTCCATTTCTTTTTTTTTTAATTTATTTATTTTATGTGAGTACACTGTAGCTGTCAGACACACAAGAAAAGGCCATCAGATCTCATTACAGATGGTTGTGAGCCACCATGTGGTTGCTAGGAATTGAACTCAGGACCTCTGGAAGAGCAGTCAGTGCTCTAACCACTGAGTCATCTCTCCAGCCCCTGTTTTCCATTTCTTAGCAGGCACTTTGAGAGTCTATCAGATAGTTTGATGGTCTTGTAGAAGGAGAGATTAGAAACCATCTCAAATGCAATTTGAATCAGGGCAGTTATAAGGAATAGTCATTTCTTTTTCATTTTAAACACCGAGGATCACACAAACGTAAGTTCATCAGAAACTAAAGGGGAAAGCACCTTACTTTCTGTTCTTCCCTCTGCACTTTCAAGCAGCAGGATCGCCATTTTCATGGCCGAGTAGAATTCTACAACAAATAATTTCTAAGCTTTATTAAATCAACCTTACAACACTTTGATATTTTTTAAACGTTAAGTGATGGTTTCTGTTTAATGAATACCTACCAGTTTCCTAGCACTTTACAAAGTCATCTTGAAATAGCACATGTAGTCTTGGGAAAAATATTGTGTGTTAGCTCACACCAGTAACTGTGTTCCTGTGGTATTCCTGCACTGATGTTCCAACCAACTTCCTCTTCTTTCCAACATAATCTGGAGACCAATGGCTTTCTAGGAGTTATGATAGCTTTCAGAACTAGACTGGGACTTCTCAGACATCCAGCCTTGAGGATTGAGCAATTATCAGATTCTTAGCTTCTCTATGTGACACAGCCATTGTTTGACTACCCTGACCACATCCTGGAGAGTGTGTTCTTATACATAGATAATAGAATATGTAATATATATTATATATAATATGTTTATATAATGGAATATATGTATGTGCATCTAATATATCTGTATCTATATATCTATACCTATCTATATATTTATATATCTATAGCTATCTATCTATATCTATCTATTTATCTATCTATATCTATATCTATATCTATATATTCTATCATTTCTTTTTCTTTAGGGAACTCTGACTAATATATCTATTATCCTAGCACTTGGGAAGCTCTTGAGTTTACAGGAGGAGCCGCATGAGCTTTGGGGTAGCCTGGGCTAAAGAATGAAACATCATCTGAAACAAAGGCAAAAACAAATAAAAATATTAGAAACATTTCTATGAAGTGGACAGTATGACCCCAGCTTCAGACAACTACAGGATGATTAAACCTAGACGTGAGTACTGCCTGTTAGACGGTGATGACATAGGGTTTACTTATGTAAAATATATTTTGTTTTGTGTGTGTGAGTGCCTGTATGTGGGTACATGTATCACATGCACAGCAGGCCTTGTGGAGGCCCAAAGAGGACACTGGATACCTAGAATCAGAGGTACAGATAGTTGCCAGCTGCTGAGAATTGAACCTGGGTCCTCTGGAAGAGCAACCAAAGCTCTTAACCTCTGCACCACCTTTCCATCCCACGTGTATTTTGTCTTTTAGATGGAAGTTGACTTACTTTTTTCTTAATCTCCGTATGTGTAGTGGAATGTAATGGTTAGGAGGAAATGGCCTCAGAGTTGCTTGAATCTCATCTTATCTCGGAGTTTCTGTTTTCAAAGGTTAGCCTGGCTTCTGTCAGTCAGATGTATTAACTTTTATAAGGCAGGGTTTCATGTAGCCCAGATGAAGATCACCTAGAACTCCTGGTCCTCTTGCTGCCACATCTGTAGTGTTGGGATTACAGGCATGCGCTACCACACACAGCTACGACAGTTGGCATTTTTAATGAGAATCAGGCGAAGCACAAAGGATACATCTTTTATGAATTCACCGCAGTATGAAGATATTTTTGTAGCCAGATCAGTAATGACGTTAGGAATGTATGTAATTCTGGAAGTGGAGAAGGTAGCTTATCCTAAGGCATACTTGACGTGAGCTCTAAAGGCCAAGTGAGCTACCTATTCATCATGATGGGCATTCTTTTATCTCTGGAAGACCATATGATTTGGAATCTAAGATGCTACCATTTATTAGCTGTGTGACTGTGGCTAAGAAACTTGTCATCTGTAGAAGATGTAATTTATCTCTCATTCCGATCCACTTTTTTCCTGTAATAGAAGCTGAAACTTACAACTTAACTTTCTAGGCTCCTTTACAACGAGAGAGAGAGAGAGAGAGAGAGAGAGAGAGAGAGAGAGAGAGAGAGAGAGAGAGAGAGAGAGAGAGAAGGAAGGAAGGAGAGGGGGAGGGAGAAGAATCTAGTTTCCAGCTAACATATGCCTCTGGGTAAGACTCAGATGCTGTAGTGAACAACATGAAGGAGAAGCTTCTTTAGGGTTGGTGGATCCCCTAGAAAGCAGATGGCCTGACAAAGATATATGGCTCTCTCTAACATTGGTGATAGTTTGCTAGTGGTGGCAACAATGGGATGTCCACTAAGCTAGCTCCCAAAGTGTCACGCAGTACTGAGGGCTGCATGGCTATGTCTTACTGACTGCTGAGTTGCCCAAACCAAACCATGCTCTTGCGAAGGTTTGTGGACGCCAACCACTTTCAGATATCTCTTCCTTCTTAGCCTTATAAAATGGTTTTTTTTTGTTGTTGTTGCTTTCAATTAAGGGTCTCATCACATGAAATTCTCTCTACTGCTTTAACATGAAATGAGACGAAGAGGACACAAATTTCAGGTTAATTGCGAGGTATATGGTCTACTTTAACATGGCATGTGGAGTTTAATTCTTGTTACTTAAGTTTATATTTTTCTCAAAAGAGAAAAGCCACTGCGAAAGAGATCAGTCTGAGCTGTATTTATCTTGGGCATTGATGCATATAGCATTGCAAGGAAGAGCTGTTGATTTTACTCAAATGTGCATCATGTTATCCTTTGACTAGATGTCCCACGGCCCTCACGTGATCATGCCCTAAAAGATATTTCACAGGGAATTCTTCCCTCAATGTAAACTCATTGGAAGCAATACAGTCTTCATTTAAAAATAGGCCACCATAAGTATGGTATTTAAATTGCTGGGGATTCATTTGGTTCTTTTTTGTGATGCCTAATTTTAGTATCTAATCATACAGCATACATGCTCCCATTGGAGAGTGTGGGAATGTCCTGACAGCTTACTGTTCTCTCTGCATCTTTTGCACTTAAAATAGACCATTATTGCTTCTCTTTATATTTGTATACTCCACAATCTTATATTTTGTCTATGTTTGTTTGTATATATACATGAAAGCCAGAGGAAAGCATTAGGTATCTGCCTCGAGGGGTGTGTGTGTGTGTGTGTGTGTGTGTGTGTGTGTGTGTGTGTGTGTGTGTGTGTGTGTTCCCTCAAAGCTTTGGGGCTTCATGAGTAGGCTAATGTAGCTGGGCACTGAGCTCCAGTGATCCATCCATCTCTGGTTTCCCCAGAGTGCCCATCCTTTTATGTGTTGTCTAGGCACGAAGCTCAGGTGTTCATGCACACTTGTATAGCAAATAAACACTTAGGGACTGAGCCATTACCTTCCCAACCTCAACAACCCTACCTTAAAAATGTATTAACATAACCTGTGAAAACCACGCTGCAAGTTCTCCGCAACTGAGGAGCCAAAACATAGAATGATGGTCACCTAGGTGGGATGATGTAAGGTTAGAATTTGAGTTACAAATTATATGGTACCCAAACTAAAAGCATTAATTCTTGATGGAAAATGGTTTGATAAGTCATGGCTTGATCATGAATGTAAAAAAAAATGATTACCAAAAAAGCTTTCGAAGGGAAAACAGGTTGTCTACAGAAGACATTCACTGGCGAGATGAGAGCCTTTACAAAGAAATGTAAGGGTTAAGCTCCCTGGTTTGTTGCAACTGCCATAGGCAGTTAGGTTCATAGCAGAATGTGGTTTATGCTAAGAACAGGGAGCTCATTGCTCATGGGTGTATTTGTTTATTTACTTCTCCTTTATCGCTTTTTCACTTCAGTATGTCCTTATAACTTTGCAATTGAATGAATGCACTTCAGTCTGATTGCTTACTTTGTCATTTGGGAAGAAGTCTCAATCAATAGGCTAATTTTCTCAATTGCTCTTAACTATGCCTCTCTGATAAGCTGTAGCCTCTTACAATGCCGAAGATTTTATCTGGCTTTCTCCATGTTTTCTCTATCATCCTCATGGTTATGTTTATCACTATTCATTTTGCGTAATATTATAGTATAAAAGTAAAGGTATCAGAACTCTATTGTTTTAAAAAATGTTTCTGTGATATGAGAAAATAAAACTGAGTTATTTTACATTTTGAGTATATGATATCTTCTATCTCCTCCCTTTCCAGGGAAATTTATATCTCTAAATTAATTCCTAAACCTATTAGAACTTAATTTTAATGCATCCAGAATAAAAATATAGGTTCTAAGCCAGGAGGTAGTGGTGTACACCTTTAATCCCAGCACTTCGGAGGCAGAGGCTGGGGATCTCTGTGAGTTGTAAGCCAACCTGGTCTACAGAGAGAGAGAGAGAGAGGAGAGCCAGGGGTACACAGAGAAACCCTCTCTCATACAAACAAACAAAAACACTAAAACTCTAGTTTGGGATTCAGTTTGATTTCATTTTTTTTGACCTTTCTCTTTCTGTCAGTACATTTTAAAGCTCTGTTGCTTTTAAGAAGGCTTTTAGTGTCACAAAGATGCTACAAGCTCCAGACAGAAAAGAAACAATAAAACAAAAAGAAAAAAATTCAAGCGTGATCCTATGATGAAATATAAGCACTATTGACAAGCAGGTGGGGATGATTTTCCATTTGTGCTTTCTACTGTTTCCTTTATGAACATGAAGTCATGTGGGGTCATGTGGTCTGTATCCTTTCTTGTGTTTTCTTCCCCCTCCATTTAACAAGCATCATCATCCCTTGCACGCTATCGCCTATTCTTGTGCCATTTATTTTCGGTGACAGCTGTATTCCATTTGTACGATCATTCCTCCACGGTTGGATTTGTGGTCTAATAGACCCTCCACTCTTCCCAACTTTGCCCTATTAGTATTCTCAGAGACTGTAGTGACATGACTTTTTGGAACAGATGACAGTGTTCCTGGTGTCATAGAAATTTCACATGTCTCAATTGTTGTGTCAGAGAACAAAGGCACTAACAATGATCTGCTGCCTAGAGTCCCCCAAATCATTCTCATAGCACTAGTGACAGACATGACTTCTCCGCCTGGATCATCAATCTGTGACTATGACTTAGTCCAGGGCCACATGTATGTCATAAAAAAATGTTAGAAGCAATTGAAATCTATAAGGCAGGGGCAAATTCCACAGACCAGCTCAATATTAACCCCTGTACTGCTGGTGTGAGAACAATATAACATTTGTAGTCTTTATGATAGTAGCACTGTGTGTGTGTGTGTGTGTGTGTGTGTATGTGTTGTGTGTGTGTTTCTACTTTTGTTTCAGTCTTCCACATTATTTCAGAGCTTATCAGAATTTATTCCTGAGTGAGTATTCATATTATCTAAGTTCTCTATGGTACCATGGGAAAACTCTTTAGGGCTGAAATCAGTGACCATGGGAGTCTGTGATGAGGCAGTTCAAAAATGACTTGATCAACTGGTCAAGTATGAGGATTCTTATCTCTAGACTCATCTCAGGGAATCAGGGACTGAGGGAATTGGGAGGACTGGTCTGCCCTTATCTGAACGGAATCCTATTACAGGTATGTTAAGTTGTAGGGACAGGATCTGAATTTTGAGCTAATCATGAAGCAATTTGAAATAAAATTTGATGTAATGTTAGTCAGATTTGGACTAGAAATACTCCGGCTACTTGTTAGGATCAACTGTTCATGAATTTCTGAGCTATAAATATGCTTTACTTCTTGTGGTTATAGAGTATGTCAGTAATTTTTTAAAGATTTATTTATTTATTCTATATGAGTTATACTGTCGCTGTCTTCAGACACACCAGGGAAAGGACATCAGATCTCATTACAGATGGTTCTGAGGCACCATGTCGTTGCTGGGATTTGAACTCAGGACCTCTGAAAGAGCAGTCAGTGCTCTTAACCACTGAGCCATCTCTCCAGTCCAAGCAACTTGGATAAGCATTTGTTAAGGCATCACTGTGGAATGTTAAAGCTACAGCTCGTGTGGTAAGACAACCTAAATTCAAATTCTCCCGTTTATTATCAGTACCATTGCTCTGCAATAATTCATTCAGCTTTAAATTGGGTCATGGTTGCCCACTACAGAGTCACAAAAATAAAATAAATACCAAGCAGGCATACAGTACATAATATAACCTAGTAAATCAGTATATTAACTTTTTAACATTTAGATGAAATGATAAATATTTTAATTCAACTCATTAACCATTTGAATGCTGTTTTTCCATATTGTCCTGACTATATGTGGTACCAGCCTTGAAGGACAATAGAGAGGACTAGAGAGTCATCGCTTCTCACTCATTTCAGTATTGTGTAGAAAGGCAATGATGTGAAGAGGGATTCCACCATGCACACACATGTGGGCAGGGAAATTTATTGGGGGGCACATGACATGCACAGAGGAACTGTACTTGCTAGACAATGACTGAAAGTGTCACAACAGATTATGGCTGCTCCCTCTCTCCAGACTTCCACAACCTAGAATCAAGTGTAAAGAACTGTTTTTCTTTTTTCTTTTGACTATTCCCTCTACTCTATTTGCAGAACATCCCATAAAATAGGTCCCTACTATTCTCCATATAAAGAGACTGGGCAATAATATATCTTTATACAGTGTAGTTAGAGAAATGGATTTTAATTCATTTGGTTCTTTCTTATACATTTATGACAAACCACATTCCATTCAATTGCTTAAAGACCCAGACAACGTCAAGTTAATAGCTTTTAATGTTCAATTAAGCAAAACCAAGCCCAAAGTAAAGGCAATTATTATTAAAGGAAATATAATAGGATACCAAATGCCATTTACATATACTAATCTTCCTATCCTTATTTCTTGTGGTCAGAGTTATTTTTTCTACTTGTACGCCTTGCCAAAAGCTGTTCAGGATGGTGTGACAAGGCCATTGTGGTTAGGTTTGCTTGTTGGAGAGCATTCCAGCAAACCTCAGTCTCTTTGGGGAGTTTGCCAAACTAAAGGCTTAATCCCAGCATCTTACTGTCCTAAAGCCATTATTTAAACCTATGACTCTGAGACATAAATGTGGTTTACAGTGCTCAAATGTCAGATGTTAATGAGTTAGGGAAGTTGCTGCATTTCCTGTTGTAAAGTCCTGCCCACCACATTGTGTCTCAACACCGGGATGGAGGACTGCTCTGGAAAACCTTTTTAAAGTTGCACATCAAGAACTCTTAGACAGCTATGAGCATCGTGGAGTCATGGTTAGCAAGTTCTTATTGTTAGTGAAAGCAGAGGCAAGATGTTAGGTAGATGCTGGACGTCTTGGCTTCTCTGAAAATGTTTGCCCTGCCTTCAGACACCGTGCTCCCATCAGGGGATTTGGACATGTTTAGGAGCACACTGAGTTTAGGATCCTTAATTACATACTAATGGAGAGAAACCACGTGACCCTAGTAAAGAGGAGTGTCTGAGCCAGAGTACAAGTGTCTGATTCTAGTTCTGGACTTGGTATCTTCTGGAAAAGAAATCCCCTTGAGTGAGTCAAGAACAGCCAAGCCAGCATACGCTCATCTCTTTCTCTGTGCCCCTAATGACATATAAAGGAGGATGTTAATAAGTGTCGTCATCCAGGCACCGTTTCCTTTGAGAAAACACATGTAGGCTTGATTTGGACACCACCTGCTTTATTAACTTCAAGCATGCATCAATGCAATGGATGCAGGTATTTAAATTTCTACACACAAACACACACACACACACACACACACACACACACACACAGCCTTCAAGGTGCAACTTTTGCTGCATTTTTCTCTACTTTGTCCCCATTTAGCTTTTAGCCTGAGGGGACTGCTACAACTCTTCTGCCAGGGGTCTCTATGTCTTTCTTTCTTTCTTTCTTTCTTTCTTTCTTTCTTTCTTTCTTTCTTTCTTTCTTTCTTTCTTTCTTTCCTTCCTTCTGTCTTTCTTTCTTTCTTTCTTTCTTTCTTTCTTTCTTTCTTTCTTTCTTTCTTTCTTTCTTTCTTTCTTTCTTTCTCAGACAAACAGGGCTGGTTCATTGACTGGCCCTGTTTATTAACCCCAAGACTAGTTGATCAGGGTCACAGCATAGACCCAGGAGCTAAGACTGGACCGCAAACATTTTTCAGGATCAGCTAGCCTATAAAGGGAAAAAAAACCAAAAAAACAAAACAAAAAAAATCACACAATGAGCTCATGTGCAAGTGCACATGAAGTGCTGCCCAGCAGTCAGCTCTGACTCAAGCTAGTTTGACTGACTAGACAGAACAGTTCTAACTGACATTTATTCTGATTGGCCCTAAGCAGAGCTTATGGTTGTGGACTATCTTAAGATTAACAAACTTCAGAATATACAGAACATAATATCGTATTTCTTTACACAACCATCACAACTCCTAGTGACTGCGACTCTTCCTACTACTTAGCAACTTAGTGATGTTTTCCCTAATCTCTTTTTGAGAAATGATGAAATTGAAAGCTGGCACATAGAGTGACTTCTAAGGCTATGTGGAGCAGGTGCCTAGGATTATGACTCACAGAACATCAGAAGGCGAGCACCATTAGAAACTTTGTTGGCTTCGCACTGGCTCCTTCGTGAATTCAGAGTTCGAATTTGGATTAGCCAGGATCCAGTGATGGCCTCCCATCCGTGCTACTGAGTTAACTATTTACATCGTGTCTTATTGTCACAGACCAGATGATATATGATGTACATCCAACATAATAGAAGGCTAATAAATACATACTTGATACATGTGGTGTGGTTTCCTGAGACCCCAGGAGTTGTCATAAGCATTGGCTGTGCCTGTAACAAATTCCATTTTGCATATCTGATTTTGGTTCTTCTCTGTTTTCTCCAAACAGAGATTTTTAGTGGTTTCATGGACTTTATGAGATGACTGAAAAACCTGAAATCCACTACTAAAATATCTCTTGGGTCTTTTCCCCCCTCTATTTATATCTCTTCCCACAATGTTATTTATTCTCTGTCTTAATGTCTGAGCTACACGCTTTTATCTCAAATTCCTTATGTGGCATTGTAGGAGTATTCTTGCCTATTTTGGAAGAAGCCACGTGGTTTTAAAATTGAGTATATCCAAAAAATAAAAATAAATTTTGAGAGTAGTTGAATGACTACACACCTCAAATTGTAATTACATAGTAATTACTCTATTTGCTTGTGAACAATAAATCCTTGCTGAGTTTCAGACAGATGTCACAGCAGATATAACCCATAACAATAAGAGTTTGCATTAGGGGCTATAATACTGGGTGTACAGTCTTCAGTCATGTTCGATTAAACTGTTAATAAAGGCTATTGTTCAAAACTCTTAGGTTATTTTTAATAGCCAGAAGCTGGAAAGAACCCAGATGTCCTTCAACAGAGGAATGGATACAGAAAATGTGGCACATTTACACAATGGAGTATTACTCAGCTATTAAAAACAACGACTTCATGAAATTCATAGGTAAATAGATTGAACTAAAAAAAATATCATCTTGAGTGAGGTAACCCAATCACAAAAAACACACATAGTATGCACTCCTGATAAGTAGATATTATCCCAAAAGCTCAGATTACCCAAGATACAATCCACAGACCACATGAAGCTCAAGAAGAAGGACAACCAAAGTGTGGATGCTTTAGTTCTTCTTAGAAGGGGGAACAAAAATATTCATAAGAGGAGATATGGAGACAAAGTTTAGAGCAGAGAATGAAGGAAAGGCCATCCCCACTCGTCCCACCTGGAGATCCAGCCCATATACACACAGCCACTAAAACCAGATTGCTGATGTCAAGAGGTACATGCTGCCAGGAACCTGATACACTGTCTCCTGAGAGGCTCTGCCAGAGCATGACAAACACAGAGGCAAATGCTCACAGCCAACCATTGAACTGAGAACAGGGTCCCCATTAGAGGAGTTAGAGAAAGGATTGAAGGAGCTGAAGGGGTTTGCAACCCCATAAAAACAATAATACCAATCAACCAGAGCTCCCAGGGACTAAACTACCATCCAAAGAGTACACATGGACAGACTCATGGCTTCAGATGCATCTGTAGCAGAGGATGGTCTTGTTGGGCACCAAAGGGAGGAGAAGCCCATGGTCCTGCTAAGCCTGGACCCCCCAGTGTAGGGGAATGTCAGGGAGGGGAGGCAGGACAGTGTGGGTGGTTGGGTGGGGGAAATGTAAATAAAAAATATCCAATAAAAAAGATCGAAATCATTACACAAAAGCAAAGCAAAGCAAAACAAAACAAAACAAAAAAAGTTGTTAGGAAGAATGACTAAAATAAGAATATAGGAAGGCTAGGGCATCCAATAATCCAATATGGTATTGGTACTTCAAAGGACTGATGATTAACTGGTCTTGGGTCATGTGACAGTATCTCAAAAGTGATTCCAGTTTTGAAAGATTTATCTAACATTTGTTTATGTGTATGTTTGAACCTGTGCTAATTTATGTGGAGTGCATGTGCTTGACTGTGGCAGAAGATGACACATCCCATCTCTTGGAAGTGGAGTTATGGGTGGGTATTAGCTTCCTGATGTGGGTGCCTGAGTCATTTGCAAGAGAGGTGAGTGCTCTTGACTACTGAGCCATCTCTCTAGCCTCAGCGATGAATTTTCTTTTGAAGGGACATTTCTCTTGTTCTAATTAGTCTTTGCCTTTTATTAGATTATCAGTAAAATTCAGAATGTAGATAGATGCTGGCTGCTCAGAGGTTTCACTCATGTTATTACAACTGGCTTGTAACAGGAGCCAGGGCCAAGTCTAGGTTGATTGACTTACATGCCACTTGTCTTAGCTTCAGGCCATACTGCTTCTTCTTGGGAATCAAATCTAGTCAGTAAATCAATTAGCTGTGCACATACATGTTTAATCAAATAGACTGATCTTTTGACTTGCTAATTTAAAAATCAAAGAGATTAAATCAGCTCTTCATGAAAACATAGGTGAAGAAGATCTTATTTATTTTAACCCCAGACACCCAATTTTGGCCATTTGGAAGTCAATTCTTCGCATAACAATGGACCTATGCAAGCCTTTCCAGGATTATCACCACTGGTAGAGTCATTTTCAAATGTGCATCACAGTGTGCCCAGACTGATGTAGTTCCAATTTGTAGGAAAACATACAGTAAATGAACATTCTCATTCCTCAGCTGGAAACTTGGAAGCATCTCCCTGAAGCCTTGAGAAACTTGGTCTTTGACCTTCCTCTCTGACTGACATTGCTCTTTTTAATCATCACTGAATCCTTACCCTTCCTCGTTCCCATTACTGTCTTTCTCTTTCCAGCTGTTACAATGGAATTCCTGCCCCATTGCTTCCCCACTCCTGGCCCTGCTCAGTGGTTTGTGAAAAGGCCTGATCCCTGTGCAGCTTGTCACTCAGGAATCTGCTCTAGTGTTAAGGGCTGGGGAGAATTCACTTTTGCTTTGTCATTTGTACACATGTTCCTGGGCCATGACCTTCAGATTGAATAATGATTGGTGAGAAAGACAGAGAGACATGATCTGGTCATGTGACCACAGAACTCCCCCAAATGTCAGAGTTTGGTTAGGAAAAGGCAACTTATTATTTCTGTGTGGGTTTTCTTCCTAAAATTTTGCCATGCCTTATAGGTTATAGAGATTTCTTTTGTCTCCCCATCAACTCTTCTGATCTCCTGGCTTCTCCAGTGGGAAAGAGCTGCCCCTTACTATGTCCTCTACTTGCTTACCATCAACATCCCTTCACTCATTTCTTTCTATTCTCTTGGGAGTTTGGACCTTCTTCAGAACACTAGTCTTCTGGCTTCTCTTTCTGAAAGTATTTTCTATCCTATCCTCCTACACATCCTCTTACTCCTACTGGATTCGGAGGACTGTTCTCCCTCACTAGACCATCTTGTCTTTGTCTATCTGTAAATCCATTGCCTGAATCTCAACTGATGGAAAGCTAGAGATGAGGTCACTGGCCAAGAATGATCTTGTAAAGGTAGAGAAAACAAAAGCCCAAAGGTTAGTGCTGGATGCTACAAAATGAAACTCTCTAGTTTCTGTCCTGTTTAATGTCAGATACCTTAGATACAATTTTTAGATAGCTATACATGTTACAATTAATGCCTTTAGCTGAGTGTGGTGGTATCTGCCTTTGATAACAGCCACTTAGGAGGCAGAGGCAGGCAGATTTCTATGAGTTTGAAGTTAGTCACAGCAAGTTCCAGGCCAGCCATGGCTACAGAGTGTCACCCTATATAAAAAAAATCTCTAAGATGTCTAATATAGTGAGTAAACATAATTGACAAATTGACATTTAGTAAAACTTATTGTTATTATTATTATTATTATTATTATTATTATTATTATTATTATTATTATATAGTTTTTCAAGACCTAAAGTGAATCAAATCAAGAGAAATGGGTTGGGACAAGGCAGTGAGATCCCTTTGATAGAAGCATCAATGCTTTGTGATAAAATTCTATGTGTTATTTGTGATTTAAAAATAATTCCAGTCAGTTGTGAGGCATGTCATAACTTATTATGGTCACCAGGTTTTGAAATATGAGCATGTTAATGTAAAGATCTGAATTCCAATTCCATATGAGGTATTCACTAGTCTTGGAAACCTCAGTAGTCATGTTTTCCAATCTGTGAAATGAAGGTTCAAAGAAATCGACCACCTGGAGCTATTTCTGGTTGAAGTGGGATATGGCATATCCCGCTAAGCTCACTGACTGCACAGCACACAACATCCAGTAGCCATCAAATAATGATCTCTTTAGTTAGGACTAGAATTTTGAAAACCAGAGTGGATTCAAGTTCGTGTCCTTGTAAAATTATCATTTCTTCTACTTGCCTTTTGATTTACTTTCCTAATTGACAAAGAAAAGGATACAGTTGAATTGCTCAGCTGGGACCGTGTAACAGTGACTAACTGAGCTCTTATGTAGACAGAGAAAGGTCGCCCATCACTGCAATAAGACTTACCAACCAAGTGACGTCCCCTGATCAGATTTCTGGCTGTTTCAAAAGCCCACAGACGATGTTCCATGCTGTGCTTGCTCATTAATTCATAAGACAGTTCATCAAACACTAGACACATTTCATTAGAGTATGAGGAATATTTTATGCCATTGGGGAAGCTTACAGAAGTCCTTGATGTGGGGGGTAGGTAGACTACCTCACAAAGGACAGTTTTCTACTCCCAAATTCTGGCTCTGAAAGTCTACACTGACTCATCTGACAACACCTACAGAGCCACGGCCTCTCTCAGGCTTCTATCTCTGAGTTCAGGAAGTCAAGTGGGCAGAGCTGAACACGAAGCTTTACTAGTAACAGAATATGAATATACAGAGATATAGATATAGAAATATATCTCCGGGGATTTAAGCATATACTTATTCTAAGCATTGTCAGAGGCTTTAGGACATTTGCCCTAAGAGAGGACTGAGCAAGAAGGAAATGATGGCTTTGGCTGTGACAAGTTTATGGCCGGCAGAAGTCTCTACGCTGCTCCCAGAATCCTCAGCTTTTCCAGCAGTCTCTCTACAGACCACTGACATCGGCGGGGAATAACCGTCACCAATTCCCAGAAAAACACACCTCTGTGTGGATGATCCTAACCTAACAACTGCTCCAAGGTGCTTTTTCAAATATCTTAGGCCCAGGGATTATGAAATGGGGTGCTTTCCAATCCAGTGTGCTCAGTGGCTGAGGCAGAGTTTGGGGAAGAATTTGATTACAGCCCATCCAAGGCCCTAAACAAACAAACAGACAAACCATGGGCAGAGCAGCGTGCAAGGCAGCAGCTTCACAGTGCATATATCCTCTGTAAACTCTGCCACAGCAGCCTTCCTGAGCCTGGGGAGCTCTGCCTCAGAAAACAGTTTGTCTGTCTTACCGCAAAGGACATTTTGTAGGTCACACTGGAAAACTGTTTTATGTTCAAATATTCCTGTATTTTATACAAGTCTATGCCTCTCACTCCATCCCTGACTTTAGTCCTTCTCTTGACTTTATTCAGCAGCCCCTATCATCTTCTGTAATGCCTCTAGGCCATCCCTGACAGAAATTCTTCTCAGGCTTGGCCCTCAGAGATCTTTTCAGGGTTTAGGAAAGATGTTATTTTATTGTCTTCTTGAACTATTTGTAGAGCCCAGACATTGACTCTATCTCATTGTCTCTCATTATTTCTCCTCTTTGGGTAATGGCCTACATGCTTAGAGGACTGTCCCACAGAAAGAAATTCATCAATACCGAAGGCCCATGTGCCCGTGCTTCTGGTTTCCTCCTTCTTGGGCTCTGGAGACATAGAGGAAGCTGGGCCAAGTGCTGGTATGAAGACAGAAGAGGGTCACACTGTAAGCCCTGGTAACTGGGTTCACTGTGCACATAAAACAAGATGGGGTTCAGGTGACCCACACATTCCTACTGTGTGATTCAGGTCTAAAGTCAATTGAAGACATGAGGCTGGTAATTATGGAAACCAAATGTAGGAAAGAGCCTCTCTTCTGTCCTGAGAAAGACTGTCAGGAAGTTGAACTCAAGGAAGATTGGGTGACCCCAGTCCATACTCTGAGCCAGAGGAAGTAGTGTTGACATTAAGGTGTTAGTGTATGACACTGAAAGGGAAGGCAGGGGAATTGTGAGTAATTTGCTTTGATTTTTCAGAGTCCAAAGTCTTCAGAAATATTTAATTTAAAAGTGAAACAAAATAACCTTCCAACCTTACACTGCCTATTGAATTTTTGACTTACTAGTTTGACAAACATCTCTTTGGTGTCTGGAGAAATTAAAAGCAGACTCAAGAATAGTGACTCAAGAGCCTTCTTCAAGTTCTGGAAAGACTCAGAGGAGAGAATTCTTTGGAGGGAAGCATGGGGTACATTCTAAGCTTTCCTGAGCAGGTAAGAGTGGGGTGCATTTTGAACTTTCCTTAACAGAGAAGAATGGGCTACATTCTGATCAGGGAAGACTGGGGAACATTCTGAACTTTACTGAGCAGAGGAGACAAAGTATTATATCCTTTTTTCAGACATAAGAAGACAAGGATGAGTGGAAGGAAAATATTTAGCTGTAGGCTGTAGAACATTGTGAAGTTGGCAAGAAAATTGATTCTGGGCAAATGCCTTTGATTTATCGTAGGGAAAATAAACTCTTAAAATAAATGCTTACTTAAGACAAGCATATGAAGAATTCGGAAGCCCTTTTAAGTGTACTGTATAGTGACAGGGTGCATGATACCTCATGTCCTTCATGGAAACCATATGTCGCATGCCTTTAGGATATGCACAGTCTACTCTTCCAGTTCTATCCTTCTTCTGACCTTCCTATCTCTTCCTCTGCCTCCCAAGTCAATTTCTACCTTCCAGAAGCCTCTTTAGACACCCTTAAAGTCTCCTGTCCTGGAGGCCTTGCTCCACTGGGATCCTGGTAGTTTATCAGAAAAGAAATTCACATACTGCTACCTCTCCAGTAACATTTTATCTGACTTTTTTTTCTTTCTCCCTCGCCCCTTTTCTTTCTTTCTTTCTTTTTTTTTCTCCTCACATGCTTCTGGCAATTGAAGGTAGAACAAGTGTTCTACCACTGAAGTCCAAGTTCAAGCCTCTTCTTTATTTTGAGATTGGATCTAACAAGTTGTTCAGGCTGGTCTTGAACCCATGATTCTCCTGCTCCAACCTCCTGAATAGGTGAAGGTACAGACCTAATTGAGCTGAAAAAGCTTGTATCTTAACAGGAATTCTTTATAGCTTTATACAGAAAGCGCAAAGGATGGATTTATCTTCCAAGTGCCATAGTTCATTCATGAGACAGTTGTCCGTGAACAAAGGAAGAGGGTGGAAAGTTTAAGCATTCCCTAAGTTACAAAGGAAGCCACCTCCCTCCCAAATAGCACAGCTCCTCAGCCCAGGTGAAGCCTTATGCTTCTACTAAATTTCCTTCTCTGATGTTGCTATGAGCGTCTAGGATGGGTCTGCACCTATCTTCCAAAATTCTAACCCATTTTTAGAGTCTTTGAACACTGACTATGTTCAGGTATTTTCTTGAGCTCTTTATGTATTTTGAACTAATTTAGCTTCTACAACTATCAGAGGTAGGCAACTTTATATCCATTAAATATAAGATGCTGATTTGTTAAACTATTTGTCTAAACCCACAAGCAAGTGAATGCTCAACTCAGAATAGAAATACAGGGCTGTCTAACCCCAAGGCTTACATAGTAACCATGACACAGGCTGTATCAGGGGTACCTAGTATCACACAGGAAGCAGTTACTCTTTCTGGTTTTCCTTTCTTGTCTTTGATGGTGAATTTTTCAAGTCTATTCACCCAGGTCATCGTGCTCTGAGGTAACGACCTCCTCAGATATTTGGTCAAACATTATTCTGAAATTTTTCTATAAGGGAATTATTTGTTGAAATTTATATACATGTATATTGTTCTAGCACAGGAGTGAGCATCAACCAATCATTTATTTGAAGGCCCTCATAAAACAAAAAGCAGTAAGAATTTTCCTGTCTTCTTGCTTTAGTGACAACATCAGCTCTTCCTGGCTTTCTAGTTGTGTATTTGGACTTGGATGGCTCTGTCCTGTGTCTTCAGCCTCTGTGGGCTTCTCCATTAGATTCTATATACTCCAGAAGCTTCTACCTTTTGATTCTGTTTCTCTAGGAAACTGATTCAGAGAGCCTCCCTTGTTTCCAACCTTGTAAGGGATAAAACCTAGGGCCTCTTTTTTTCCCAGTCTGAATTTTGTTTGTTTTCTAAGTAAAAATTTCCTAGTTGTCAATGGCATGCCAATGATAACTCCTTGATTTACAATCAAGTTCAAAAGTAAGTATCATGCCCGTATCATAGAGCTAGTTGATTACTTGAGTGTGTTCTTGCATATCTCAGAGATACTTGGATGCAGCCCACACAAAAGCAGATTCATGACCCTGATTCTCTTCAAGGTCCCGATGCCTATGAAATATCCCCTATGTCTGAAAGACCAGAAATAGTCTTAACTCTGCCTCACTGCCTCTGTTCCTAACCCATCAACATGACCTGCCAATGGGGCTGTAGAAATTTCTCATATGTTTACTTCTTCCTGGAATCACACCTCATGCTCCTCACTGAGACGCTCCTCCTGACCCCTCTGGGTGTCCTTCAGTCACAGTGTGATGGTTTGTATATGCTCAGCCCAGGAAGTGGCACTATTAGAAGGTGTGGTCTTATTAGAGTAGGTGTGGCCTCTGTGGAGTAGGTGTATCATTGTGGGTATGGGCTTTAAGACCCTCATCCTAACTGCCTAGAAGCCAGTATTCTGCTAGCTGCCTTCAGATGAAAATGTAGAACTTTCAGCTCTTCCTGTATCATGCTGGCTTGCCTGGATGCTGCCATGTTCTCACCTTGATGATAATGGACTGAACCTCTGAACATGTAAGCCTGCCCTAATTAAATGTTGTCCTTTAGAAGACTTGCATTAGTCATAGTGTCTGTTCACAACAGTAAAACTCTAAGACACACATGGATCTTCCTAATTTACAAAGCTGATTAAACCACTCAGTGTCATGGCCTACTGGAAGCATTCAGTTCTTATCCAAGTCACAGGGTGTCTCCCAGGGCTCTGTGTGACTTCCTCGTGCAGCAGTGGCCTTGCCATCCACACAATAGCTACTGTCAGTCTTCAATTTCTCAAAGTGCTTCTGCCCATATGGATCCTGTCTAGTACCTATAAAGACTTTTTTTATTTTAGTTTTTAAAATCTAGAATATTTTGATATTCTTCCAAAGTCTTAGTTATCATGCCAAGGGTCACTTTTAAGGGAGACTTTCATGTTCTACATGTCCTTCTAGCAAGCTAGTCAGGGTCCTTTATCTTTCAAGATCATAATTCTTATCTAGATTAATGTGAACACTAATAGATACAATTTATTAGGTATTAAAACTCAAGCATCAACCATAGTGCAGATGAGTTTACAATCATGGTATTTAAATCTATGCTAACTAAAATTATAGCAAAATCTGAGAGACAGGCAATATTATCCTTACTATCTTGTAGGAGGAACCTAATAGCCCAAACCACAAGCTGAAGGCATTTTCAGTTGTGCGATGATTTAATTCAGAATACTTGGATCTCCCCTAAGACTTTGAACTTGGAGCGAGCTAAAGCCAGGTCTGTTACTGATCAGTCCTTTTAGAAGCCAGCTTGGCATGTACAATGTGCCCACTATGTATCTGCTGATTGGGATAATGAGTATTTGAATGCGTAATGAAGTAGGACACATTTTTTATGTGGAAACTAACTGTGTATTCCTTTTGTTCTGCAAGCCAAATCAGTCACCTATGAGATTGTTTACAAAATTCCAGACAGATGCTTGCAAATGAGAAAAATGGCATTCACAGTCCTAGAGATGGTGTCGAACATCCTCCACTCTTCATTTTGATGACCATCTGCTCCACTTCCAAATGAGGTACCCATTCAGTTTAATTCAACTCACAGTTAAAGATGAAGGGGCTTCCCTCTCCCTTCTCGTCCTCTGGGGCTCCTGAAATAGAGGACTCACACTCACAGTGAGCCACAGGGGCACTTGCAATCTTGGAGTAGTTAGATTCGTACCTGTAGTTGTACAAGAAGCTGCAACTTTCTGAACCTAAACACGAGAGGACTATTTCTTACTTGTGTAGCTGCCCAACGTGGTTTTAATGTTTGCACAGACAGCTTTACCCCCAATGATTTAAGCCCAGCTACTTCCTGCTGGTGCTCCCCAGTCTGCTGGCCCAGCTCTCCCATCATATATAACATGATATCCTGAGAAGGTATATTCCAGTCCTCAATATGGTTTCAAACGAAGTGCATCATTTCCTCTTGTTTCTCTTTGCTAGAAAGTCCAACCCTGAGGACTTCTAAGGGATGTAGAATAAATGCTATTTGTCAGCCCAGAAGGAAAAAAAAGGAGAAACTAGTTGTTTGAATTTCTGGGTGTCTTCCTTCCACTCCACCTAATCAAGCAAGGCAAAGTAATGTTTGAGGTCAGTACACAGGGCACTGGAAGGTGGAAGGAGAAGCTTCGTCTATGGGTCAGGGAAAAACAGTGATGCTATTAATACGAAATGGTAACACCCAAAAGTCATAACTGAAGCTGATGCCAAGAGAGATTAGGACAGGAAGAAGAGAGGGCAGGAAGGGTAGAGACAGGGCGGGCGGAGTGAGGGCTGGAAGGAGTGAAAACAGAAAGGGGTGAGGACAAGGAAAGGTGGCTGCAGGATGGGTGAGGACAAGAATGGGTAGGGACTGGAGGGTATAAGACAGAAGGAGGTGGGGCAGGAAGAGTTGAGGAGAGAATGGAGTGAGAGCAGGAAGGAGTGAGGAGGGAGTGAGGGTAGGAAGGGGTGAGGGCAGGAAGGTATGATAACAGGAAGGGATGAAGAGAAGGAGGAGTAAGGAAGAGAAAGAGAAGTGAGCCTTTGTATGTGTGAGAGTCAGGCAGAAAAATTTTTGAATAATTTTTTTGTCTTGCTTTTTCTGTCTTCCTTCCATAAGTAATTAAGTAACACACAGATTCAACCGTTCACCACAAATATCTTAGTCCCTAATGTGAAAATATGAAATAATTAGGGGATTTGCTGTGTAAGGATTTCAATGGCATAGACAACTTCTGTTTGCAAGACTGCGCTAATTATAGAGGATGAGTTTGAACAAAGGGACAAGCTGCAATTAGCAGAGTAGCACTTCCTGCAAAGCAGTTTCCGAATTCATGTCTGTACTAGAACAATAGTCCTCTAGGACATCACTTTCCGAAGAAGACTTTGGAGACTTTAGCAACTCCAGATTTGGCCACCTAATACTTGACTATGGTGATGGGATATAGGACATTTACAATCTAGTCTAAATGGTAGAGGATAAATAGCGGGTCCATAAAAAGAGAAGAGGCCTGGTGTTTCTGTGGTCTCCCACTCCTTGGCTTTTTCTCGAACTCTCTAGAGATCATAGTGCATATGAAAGCACCGGCACAGAGCTGGGGCTGATTAAAACTAACTTTTAATCTTAGATCGATCTTTTCTCTCGCTTTCTTTCCTTTATCAAGATTACATTCACCTCAAATAAAAACCCTTAAGACTTTGAGAATGCTACAAGAATGGCTGAGATATCAGATGAATGGGTTTCCTCTAAACTCTCAGAAGCCCAATAAAGGCCCTCTCTGCATTAGTGGTTCTGTCTGAGTAGTGTCAAGGATAAGGAAGTACCCGGGCTGGTTAATCCCTGGGGGGCATCTCTGAAGGGCTGACTCAGCCCTTTCCTTCCAAAGAGGAAGAAGATGAACTGCATGCCACAATGCAATGTGCTCTCTCTATGTCTCTGTCTCTGTCTCTGTCTCTGTCTCTCTCTCTCTCTCTGTCTCTCTCTCTCTGTGCGTGTAGGGGGCCCTATTCTGTTTGCAAACCCAACCTTGGGTGCAAAAGACAATCCCTATGCCATGTAAACACTAAAGGTTCTGTAAAGGGTCCTTTGAACATGTGGGTTTCCCTGGGTTTTGTTGGCAGAAAATTAGAAATTGATATGAAAAGGAAAGGGTTCCAAAACTCCTCAATATTACACATTATTTAGGGCAAACTATTGGGGGCTGCTCATCCTTGCCTTCAGGGCAGCTCAGGTTGGGTTGAAATGATGATGGGCCTTAGCTCCTGAACAGGAACTAGGATTACCATATCATATCACACACTTCCTAAAAGACTTCACCTCAGTGATGCTGGTCTCTTCTTAATCACCGCTAATTTCTTAGCTCCAGCTGACCAGCATCAATTGTCCCAGTAGTCTCTTCTATTCTAGACTCTTAGGCCAGAGCCACGTGGCCAAAGATGCTAAGTTCTGTGACTTGCTGGGTTTAGAACACGGCCCCCTTATTCTATTAACAGCTTTCTGTTTCCCCGACTCCCTCACTGCTTAAGCTTGGCTGTCCTGGAACTTGCTCTGTAGATTGAACTAAGACATCTGCATGGCTTTGTCTCCTGAACACTGGATTAAAGGCTTGTACCACCCAGATTTAAGTTTTTCTTCACCTAGAACTTGCTCTGTCCCAGGCTGTCCTTGAATTCAGAGATCTGCTTGGCTTTTATAAGTATGTTCCACCATGCCTGTGCCTAAGCTATTCATGGCCACTGTTCCTCAAGAATCAGATCTAAAGCCTGTGTCTTCCAGCCTCAAGATCTGGATTGCGGAGACACCACTGGAACCTGAAGGAACAGACCAGGTAAACAGGTCTCTGCACCCAAATTCCATGGGAGGGAGAGCTAAACGTTCAGAGAGGCAGACACGCCTGGGAAACCAGAAGAGACTACACTCTGCACACATCTCTGACGCCAGAGGAAAACACCAAATGCCATCTGGAACCCTGGTGCACGGAGGCTCCCGGAAAGGGCGGCGCAGATCTTCCTGGCTGCTGCCGCCACGGAGAGCTCGTAGGTAGCACCCCACGAGCAAACCTGAGCCTTGGGACCACAGGTAAGACCAACTTTTCTGCTGCAAGTGACCTGCCTGGTAAACACCAGACACAGGCCCAAAAGAACAGCTGAAGACCTGTAGAGAGGAAAAACTACACGCCCAAAAGCAGAACACTCTGTCCCCATAACTGGCTGAAAGAAAACAGGAAAACAGGTCTACAGCACTCCTGACACACAGGCTTATAGGACAGTCTAGGCACTGTCAGAAATAGCAGAACAAAGTAACACTAGAGATAATCTGATGGCGAGAGGCAAGCGCAGGAACCCAAGCAACAGAAACCAAGACTACATGGCACCATCAGAGCCCAATTCTCCCATCAAAATAAACATGGAATATCCAAACACACCAGAAAAGCAAGATCTAGTTTCAAAATCATATTTGATCATGATGCTGGAGGACTTCAAGAAAGACGTGAAGAACTCCCTTAGAGAACAATTAGAAGCCTACAGAGAGGAATCGCAAAAATCCCTGAAAGAATTCCAGGAAATCATAGATAAACAAGTAGAAGCCCATAGAGAGGAGTCACAAAAATCCCTGAAAGAATTCCAGGAAAACACAATCAAACAGTTGAAGGAATTAAAAATGGAAATAGAAGCAATCAAGAAAGAACACATGGAAACAACCCTGGATATAGAAAACCAAAAGAAGAGACAAGGAGCTGTAGATACGAGCTTCACCAACAGAATACAAGAGATGGAAGAGAGAATCTCAGGAGCAGAAGATTCCATAGAAATCATTGACTCAACTGTCAAAGATAATGTAAAGTGGAAAAAGCTACTGGTCCAAAACATACAGGAAATCCAGGACTCAATGAGAAGATCAAACCTAAGGATAATAGGTATAGAAGAGAGTGAAGACTCCCAGCTCAAAGGACCAGTAAATATCTTCGACAAAATCATAGAAGAAAACTTCCCTAACCTAAAAAAAGAGATACCCATAGACATACAAGAAGCCTACAGAACTCCAAATAGATTGGACCAGAAAAGAAACACCTCCTGTCACATAATAGTCAAAACACCAAACGCACAAAATAAAGAAAGAATATTAAAAGCAGTAAGGGAAAAAGATCAAGTAACATAATAAGGCAGACCTATCAAAATTATACCAGACTTTTCGCCAGAAACTATGAAAGCCAGAAGATCCTGGACAGATGTCATACAGACCCTAAGAGAACTTAAATGCCAGCCCAGGTTACTGTATCCTGCAAAACTCTCAATTAACATAGCCATCTATGAAACCAAGATATTCCATGACAAAACCAAATTTACACAATATCTTTCTACAAATCCAGCACTACAAAGGATAATAAATGGTAAAGCCCAACATAGGGAGGCAAGCTATACCCTAGAAGAAGCAAGAAACTAATCGTCTTGGCAACAAAACAAAGAGAAGAAAAGCACACAAACATAACCTCACATCCAAATATGAATATAACAGGAAGCAATAATCACTATTCCTTAATATCTCTCAACATCAATGGCCCCAACTCCCCAATAAGAAGACATATATTAACAAACTGGATACACAACGAGGACCCTGCATTCTGCTGCCTACAGGAAACACACCTCAGAGACAAAGACAGACACTACCTCAGAGTGAAAGGCTGGAAAACAACTTTCCAAGCAAATGGTCGGTAGAAGCAAGCTGGAGTAGACATTCTAATATCAAATAAAATTAATTTTCAACGAAAAGTCATCAAAAAAGATAAGGAGGACACTTCATATTCATCAAAGGAAAAATCCACCAAGATGAACTCTCAATCCTAAATATCTATGCCCCAAATACAAGGGCAACAACATACGTAAAAGAAACCTTACTAAAGCTCAAAACACACATTGCACCTCACACAATAATAGTAGGAGATATCAACACCACACTCTCATCAATGGACAGATCATGGAAACAGAAATTAAACAGAGACGTAGACAGACTAAGAGAAGTCATGAGCCAAATGGACTTAACAGATATTTATAGAACATTCTACCCTAAAGCAAAAGGATATACCTTCTTCTCAGCTCCTCATGGTACTTTCTCCAAAATTGACCATATAATTGGTCAAAAAACGGGCCTCAACAGGTACAGAAAGATAGAAATAATCCCATGCGTGCTATCAGACCACCACGGCCTAAAACTGGTCTTCAATAACAATAAGGGAAGAACGCCCACATATACATGGAAGTTGAACAATGCTCTACTCAATGATAACCTGGTCAAGGAAGAAATAAAGAAATTAAAGAATTCGTAGAATTTAATGAAAATGAAGGTACAACATACCCAAACTTATGGAACACAATGAAAGTTGTGCTAAGAGGAAAACTCATAGCGCTGAGTGCCTGCAGAAAGAAACAGGAAAGAGCATATGTCAGCAGCTTGACAGCACACCTAAAAGCTCTAGAACAAAAAGAAGCAAATACACCCAGGAGGAATAGAAGGCAGGAAATAATCAAACTCAGAGCTGAAATCAACCAAGTAGAAACAAAAAGGACCATAGAAAGAATCAACAGAACCAAAAGTTGGTTCTTTGAGAAAATCAACAAGATAGATAAACACTTAGCCAGAATAATGAGAGGACACAGAGAGTGCGTCCAAATTAACAAAATCAGAAATGAAAAGGGAGACATAACTACAGATTCAGAGGAAATTCAAAAAATCATCAGATCTTACTATAAAAGCCTATATTCAACAAAACTTGAAAATCTGCAGGAAATGGACAATTTCCTAGACAGATACCAGGTATCGAAGTTAAATCAGGAACAGATAAACCAGTTAAACAACCCCATAACTCCTAAGGAAATAGAAGCAGTCATTAAAGGTCTCCCAACCAAAAAGAGCCCAGGTCCAGACAGGTTTAGTGCAGAATTCTATCAAACCTTCATAGAAGACCTCATACCAATATTATCCAAACTATTCCACAAAATTGAAACAGATGGAGCACTACCGAATTCCTTCTACGAAGCCACAATTACTCTTATACCTACACCACACAAAGACCCAACAAAGAAAGAGAACTTCAGACCAATTTCCCTTATGAATATCGATGCAAAAATACTCAATAAAATTCTGGCAAACTGAATCCAAGAGCACATCAAAACAATCATCCACCATGATCAAGTAGGCTTCATCCCAGGCATGCAGGAATGGTTTAATATACAGAAAACCATCAACGTGATCCATTATATAAACAAACTGAAAGAACAAAACCACATGATCATTTCATTAGATGCTGAGAAAGCATTTGACAAAATTCAACACCCCTTCATGATAAAAGTCCTGGAAAGAATAGGAATTCAAGGCCCAAACCTAAACATAGTAAAAGCCATATACAGCAAACCAGTTGCTAACATGAAACTAAATGGAGAGAAACTTGAAGCAATCCCACTAAAATCAGGGACTAGACAAGGCTGCCCACTCTCTCCCTACTTATTCAATATAGTTCTTGAAGTTCTAGCCAGAGCAATCAGACAACAACAGGAGGTCAAGGGGATTCAGATCGGAAAAGAAGAAGTCAAAATATCACTATTTGCAGATGATATGATAGTTTATTTAAGTGATCCCAAAAGTTCCACCAGAGAACTACTAAAGCTGATAAACAACTTCAGCAAAGTGGCTGGGTATAAAATAACTCAAATAAATCAGTTCCGTTCCTCTATACAAAAGAGAAACAAGCCGAGAAAGAAATTAGGGAAACGACACCCTTCATAATAGACCCAAATAATATAAAGTACCTCGGTGTGACTTTAACCAAGCAAGTAAAAGATCTGTACAATAAGAACTTCAAGATACTGAGGAAAGAAATTGAAGAAGACCTCAGAAGATGGAAAGATCTCCCATGCTCATGGATTGGCAGGATTAATATAGTAAAAATGGCCATTTTACCAAAAGCAATCTACAGATTCAATGCAATCCCCATCAAAATACCAATCCAATTCTTCAAAGAGTTAGACAGAACAATTTGCAAATTCATCTGGAATAACAAAAAACCCAGGATAGCTAAAGCTATCCTCAACAATAAAAGGACTTCAGGGGGAATCACTATCCCTGAACTCAAGCAGTATTACAGAGCAATAGTGATAAAAACTGCATGGTATTGGTACAGAGACAGACAGATAGACCAATGGAATAGAATTGAAGACCCAGAAATGAACCCACACACCTATGGTCACTTGATTTTTGACAAAGGAGCCAAAACCATCCAATGGAAAAAAGATAGCATTTTCAGCAAATGGTGCTGGTTCAACTGGAGGGCAACATGTAGAAGAATGCAGATCGATCCATGCTTATCACCCTGTACAAAGCTTAAGTCCAAGTGGATCAAGGACCTCCACATCAAACCAGACACACTCAAACTAATAGAAGAAAAACTAGGGAAGCATCTGGAACACATGGTCACTGGAAACAATTTCCTGAACAAAACACCAATGGCTTATGCTCTAAGATCAAGAATCGACAAATGGGATCTCATAAAACTGCAAAGCTTCTGTAAGGCAAAGGACACTGTGGTTAGGACAAAACAGCAACCAACAGATTGGGAAAAGATCTTTACGAATCCTACAACAGATAGAGGCCTTATATCCAAAATATACAAAGAACTCAAGAAGTTAGATCGCAGGAAAACAAATAACCCTATTAAAAAATGGGGTTCAGAGCTAAACAAAGAATTCACAGGTGAGGAATGCCGAATGGCTGAGAAACACCTAAAGAAATGTTCAACATCTTTAGTCATAAGGGAAATGCAAATCAAAACAACCCTGAGATTTCACCTCACACCAGTGAGAATGGCTAAGATCAAAAACTCAGGTGACAGCAGATGCTGGCGAGGATGTGGAGAAAGAGGAACACTCCTCTATTGTTGGTGGAATTGCAGAGTGGTACAACCATTCTGGAAATCAGTCTGGAGGTTCCTCAGAAAATTGGACATTGAACTGCCTGAGGATCCAGCTATACCTCTCTTGGGCATATACCCAAAAGATGCCTCAACATATAAAAGAGACACGTGCTCCACTATGTTCATCGCAGCCTTATTTATAATAGCCAGAAAATGGAAAGAACCGAGATGCCCTTCAACAGAGGAATGGATACAGAAAATGTGGTACATCTACACAATGGAATATTACTCAGCTATCAAAAACAACGAGTTTATGAAATTCGTAGGCAAATGGTTGGAACTGGAAAATATCATCCTGAGTGAGCTAACCCAATCACAGAAAGACATACATGGTATGCACTCATTGATAAGTGGCTATTAGCCCAAATGCTTGAATTACCCTAGATCCCTAGAACAAACGAAACTCAAGACGGATGATCAAAATGTGAATGCTTCACTCCTTCTTTAAATGAGGAAAAAGAATACCCTTGGCAGGGAAGGGAGAGGAAAAAATTAAAACAGAGACTGAAGGAACACCCAATCAGAGCCTGCCCCACATGTGGCCCATACATATACAGCCACCCAATTAGACAAGATGGCTGAAGCAAAGAAGTGCAGACCGACAGGAGCCGGATGTAGATCGCTCCTGAGAGACACAGCCAGAATACAGCAAATACAGAGGCGAATGCCAGCATCAAACCACTGAACTGAAAATAGGTCCCCCGTTGAAGGAATCAGAGAAAGAACTGGAAGAGCTTGAAGGGGCTCGAGATTCCAAAAGTACAACAATGTCAAGCAACCAGAGCTTCCAGGGACTAAGCCACTACCTAAAGACTATATATGGACTGACCCTGGACTCTGACCCCATAGGTAGCAATGAATATCCTAGTAAGAGCACCAGTGGAAGGGGAAGCCCTGGGTCCTGCTAAGACTGAACCCCCAGTGAACTAGACTATGGGGGGAGGGCGGCAATGGGGGGAGGGTTGGGAGCGGAACACCCATAAGGAAGGGGAGGGGGGAGGGGGATTTTGCCTGGAAACCGGGAAAGGGAATAACACTTGAAATGTATATAAGAAATACTCAAGTTAATAAAAAAAAAAAAAGAAGAAGAAAAACTAGGGAAGCATCTCGAACACATGGGCACTGGAAAAAATTTCCTGAACAAAACACCAATGGCTTATGCTCTAAGATCAAGAATCGACAAATGGGATCTTATAAAACTGCAAAGCTTCTGTAAGGCAAAGGACACTGTGTTTAGGACAAAATGGCAACCAACAGATTGGGAAAAGATCTTTACGAATCCTACAACAGATAGAGGCCTTATATCCAAAATATACAAAGAACTCAAGAAGTTAGACCGCAGGGAGACAAATAACCCTATTAAAAAATGGGGTTCATAGCTAAAGAAAGAATTCACAACTGAGGAATGCCGAATGGCTGAGAAACACCTAAAGGAATGTTCAACATCTTTAGTCATAAGGGAAATGCAAATCAAAACAACCCTGAGATTTCACCTCACACCAGTGAGAATGGCTAAGATCAAAAACTCAGGTGACAGCAGATGCTGGCAAGGATGCGGAGAAAGAGGAACACTCCTCCATTGTTGGTGGGGTTGCAGACTGGTACAACCATTCTGGAAATCAGTCTGGAGGTTCCTCAGAAAATTGGACATTGAACTGCCTGAGGATCCAGCTATACCTCTCTTGGGCATATACCCAAAAGATGCCCCAACATATAAAAAAGACACGTACTCCACTATGTTCATTGCAGCCTTATTTATTATAGCCAGAAGCTGGAAAGAACCCAGATGCCCTTCAACAGAGGAATGGACCCGCGGATCCTGGCCCGCAGCAGCTCTCTGCCCCCAGACCCTGTGAGAGAGAGACCCAACCGCCTGGTCAGGTGGGCACTCCTGAGGCTGCAGAGCGGAAGAGACCACCAACACTGCTCACCCCTGCCCACATCCCTGGCCCAAGAGGAAACTGTATAAGGCCTCTGGGCTCCCGTGGGGGAGGGCCCAGGAGCGACAGGACCCCTGTGCCTGAGACACCACCAGAACCAGAAGGAAACAGACCGGATAAACAGTTCTCTGCACCCAAATCCCATGGGAGGGAGAGCTGAACCTTCAGAGAGGCAGACAAGCCTGGGAAACCAGAAGAGACTGCTCTCTGCACACACATCTCGGATGCCAGAGGAAAAAGCCAAAGACCATCTGGAACCCTGGTGCACTGAAGCTCCCGGAAATGGCAGCACAGGTCTTCCTGGTGCTACCGCTGCAGAGAGCCCGTGGGTAGCACCCCACGAGCGAACTTGAGCCTCGGGACCACAGGTAAGACCAACTTTTCTGCTGCAAGAAAGCTGCCTGGTGAACTCAAGACACAGGCCCACAGGAACAGCTGAAGACCTGTAGAGAGGAAAAACCACATGCCGGAAAGCAGAACACTCTGTCCCCATAACTGACTGAAAGAGAGGAAAACAGGTCTACAGCACTCCTGACACACAGGCTTATAGGACAATCTAGCCACTGTCAGAAATAGCAGAACAAAGTAACACTAGAGATAATCTGATGGCGAGAGGCAAGCGCAGGAACCCAAGCAACAGAAACCAAGACTACATGGCACCATCGGAGCCCAATTCTCCCATCAAAACAAACATTGAATATCCAAACACACCAGAAAAGCAAGATCTAGTTCCAAAATCATTTTTGATCATGATGCTGGAGGACTTCAAGAAAGACGTGAAGAACTCCCTTAGAGAACAAGTAGAAGCCTACAGAGAGGAATCGCAAAAATGCCCGAAAGAATCGCAAAAATCCCTGAAAGAATTCCAGGAAAACATAAATAAACAAGTAGAAGCCCATAGAGAGGAGACACAAAAATCCCTGAAAGAATTCCAGGAAAACATAAATAAACAAGTAGAAGCCCATAGAGAGGAGACACAAAAAAATCCCTGAAAGAATTCCAGGAAAACACAATCAAACAGTTGAAGGAATTAAAAATGGAAATAGAAGCAATCAAGAAAGAACACATGGAAACAACCCTGGATATAGAAAACCAAAAGAAGAGACAAGGAGCTGTAGATACAAGCTTCACCAACAGAATACAAGAGATGGAAGAGAGAATCTCAGGAGCAGAAGATTCCATAGAAATCATTGGCTCAACTGTCAAAGATAATGTAAAGCGGAAAAAGCTACTGGTCCAAAACATACAGGAAATCCAGGACTCAATGAGAAGATCAAACCTAAGGATAATAGGTATAGAAGAGAGTGAAGACTCCCAGCTCAAAGGACCAGTAAATATCTTCAACAAAATCATAGAAGAAAACTTCCCTAACCTAAAAAAAGAGATACCCATAGACATTCAAGAAGCCTACAGAACTCCAAATAGATTGGACCAGAAAAGAAACACCTCCCGTCACATAATTGTCAAAACACCAAACGCACAAAATAAAGAAAGAATATTAAAAGCAGTAAGGGAAAAAGGTCAAGTAACATATAAAGGGAGACCTATCAGAATCACACCAGACTTCTCGCCAGAAACTATGAAGGCCAGAAGATCCTGGACTGATGTTATACAGACCTTAAGAGAACACAAATGCCAGCCCAGGTTACTGTATCCAGCAAAACTCTCAATTAACATTGATGGAGAAACCAAGATATTCCATGACAAAACCAAATTTACACAATATCTTTCCACAAATCCAGCACTACAAAGGATAATAAATGGTAAAGCCCAACATAAGGAGGCAAGCTATACCCTAGGAGAAGCAAGAAACTAATCGTCTTGGCAACAAAACAAAGAGAATGAAAGCACACAAACATAACCTCACATCCAAATAGAATATAACGGGAAGCAATAATCACTATTCCTTAATATCTCTCAATATTAGTGGCCTCAACTCCCCAATAAAAAGACATAGATTAACAAACTGGATACACAACGAGGATCCTGCATTCTGCTGCCTACAGGAAACACACCTCAGAGACAAAGACAGACACTACCTCAGAGTGAAAGGCTGGAAAACAACTTTCCAAGCAAATGGTCAGAAGAAGCAAGCTGGAGTAGCCATTCTAATATCAAATAAAATCAATTTCCAACTAAAAGTCATCAAAAAAGATAAGGAAGGACACTTCATATTCATCAAAGGAAAAATCCACCAAGATGAACTCTCAATCCTAAATATCTATGCCCCAAATACAAGGGCACCTACATACGTAAAAGAAACCTTACTAAAGCTCAAAGCACACATTGCACCTCACACAATAATAGTGGGAGATTTCAACACACCACTCTCATCAATGGACAGATCATGGAAACAGAAATTAAACAGTGATGTCGACAGACTAAGAGAAGTCATGAGCCAAATGGACTTAACGGATATTTATAGAACATTCTATCCTAAAGCAAAAGGATATACCTTCTTCTCAGCTCCTCATGGTACTTTCTCCAAAATTGACCATATAATTGGTCAAAAAAAGGGCCTCAACAGGTACAGAAAGATAGAAATAATCCCATGCATGCTATCGGACCACCATGGCCTAAAACTGGTCTTCAATAACAATAAGGGAAGAATGCCCACATATACGTGGAAATTCAACAATGCTCTACTCAATGATAACCTGGTCAAGGAAGAAATAAAGAAAGAAATTAAAAACTTTTTAGAATTTAATGAAAATGAAGATACAACATACCCAAACTTATGGGACACAATGAAAGCTGTGCTAAGAGGAAAACTCATAGCGCTGAGTGCCTGCAGAAAGAAACAGGAAAGAGCATATGTCAGCAGCTTGACAGCACACCTAAAAGCTCTAGAACAAAAAGAAGCAAATACACCCAGGAGGAGTAGAAGGCAGGAAATAATCAAACTCAGAGCTGAAATCAACCAAGTAGAAACAAAAAGGTCCATAGAAAGAATCAACAGAACCAAAAGTTGGTTCTTTGAGAAAATCAACAAGATAGATAAACCCTTAGCCAGACTAACGAGAGGACACAGAGAGTGCGTCCAAATTAACAAAATCAGAAATGAAAAGGGAGACATAACTACAGATTCAGAGGAAATTCAAAAAATCATCAGATCTTACTATAAAAACCTATATTCAACAAAACTTGAAAATCTTCAGGAAATGGACAATTTCCTAGACAGATACCAGGTATCGAAGTTAAATCAGGAACAGATAAACCAGTTAAACAACCCCATAACTCCTAAGGAAATAGAAGCAGTCATTAAAGGTCTCCCAACCAAAAAGAGCCCAGGTCCAGACAGGTTTAGTGCAGAATTCTATCAAACCTTCATAGAAGACCTCATACCAATATTATCCAAACTATTCCACAAAATTGAAACAGATGGAGCACTACCGAATTCCTTCTACGAAGCCACAATTACTCTTATACCTACACCACACAAAGACCCAACAAAGAAAGAGAACTTCAGACCAATTTCCCTTATGAATATCGATGCAAAAATACTCAATAAAATTCTGGCAAACCGAATTCAAGAGCACATCAAAACAATCATCCACCATGATCAAGTAGGCTTCATCCCAGGCATGCAGGGATGGTTTAATATTCGGAAAACCATCAACGTGATCCATTATATAAACAAACTGAAAGAACAGAACCACATGATCATTTCATTAGATGCTGAGAAAGCATTTGACAAAATTCAACACCCCTTCATGATAAAAGTCCTGGAAAGAATAGGAATTCAAGGCCCATACCTAAACATAGTAAAAGCCATATACAGCAAACCAGTTGCTAACATTAAACTAAATGGAGAGAAACTTGAAGCAATCCCACTAAAATCAGGGACTAGACAAGGCTGCCCACTCTCTCCCTACTTATTCAATATAGTTCTTGAAGTTCTAGCCAGAGCAATCAGACAACAAAAAGAGATCAAGGGGATACAGATCGGAAAAGAAGAAGTCAAAATATCACTATTTGCAGATGATATGATAGTATGTTTAAGTGATCCCAAAAGTTCCACCAGAGAACTACTAAAGCTGATAAACAACTTCAGCAAAGTGGCTGGGTATAAAATTAACCCTAATAAATCAGTTGCCTTCCTCTATACAAAAGAGAAACAAGCCGAGAAAGAAATTAGGGAAACGACACCCTTCATAATAGACCCAAATAATATAAAGTACCTCGGTGTGACTTTAACCAAGCAAGTAAAAGATCTGTACAATAAGAACTTCAAGATACTGAGGAAAGAAATTGAAGAAGACCTCAGAAGATGGAAAGATCTCCCATGCTCATGGATTGGCAGGACTAATTTAGTAAAAATGGCCATTTTACCAAAAGCAATCTACAGATTCAATGCAATCCCCATCAAAATACCAATCCAATTCTTCAAAGAGTTAGACAGAACAATTTGCAATTTCATCTGGAATAACAAAAAACCCAGGATAGCTAAAGCTATCCTCAACAATAAAAGGACTTCAGGGGGAATCACTATCCCTGAACTCAAGCAGTATTACAGAGCAATAGTGATAAAAACTGCATGGTATTGGTACAGAGACAGACAGATAGACCAATGGAATAGAATTGAAGACCCAGAAATGAACCCACACACCTATGGTCACTTGATTTTTGACAAAGGAGCCAAAACCATCCAATGGAAAAAAGATAGCATTTTCAGCAAATGGTGCTGGTTCAACTGGAGGGCAACATGTAGAAGAATGCAGATCGATCCATGCTTATCACCCTGTACAAAGCTTAAGTCCAAGTGGATCAAGGACCTCCACATCAAACCAGACACACTCAAACTAATAGAAGAAAAACTAGGGAAGCATCTGGAACACATGGTCACTGGAAACAATTTCCTGAACAAAACACCAATGGCTTATGCTCTAAGATCAAGAATCGACAAATGGGATCTCATAAAACTGCAAAGCTTCTGTAAGGCAAAGGACACTGTGGTTAGGACAAAACAGCAACCAACAGATTGGGAAAAGATCTTTACGAATCCTACAACAGATAGAGGCCTTATATCCAAAATATACAAAGAACTCAAGAAGTTAGATCGCAGGAAAACAAATAACCCTATTAAAAAATGGGGTTCAGAGCTAAACAAAGAATTCACAGGTGAGGAATGCCGAATGGCTGAGAAACACCTAAAGAAATGTTCAACATCTTTAGTCATAAGGGAAATGCAAATCAAAACAACCCTGAGATTTCACCTCACACCAGTGAGAATGGCTAAGATCAAAAACTCAGGTGACAGCAGATGCTGGCGAGGATGTGGAGAAAGAGGAACACTCCTCTATTGTTGGTGGGATTGCAGAGTGGTACAACCATTCTGGAAATCAGTCTGGAGGTTCCTCAGAAAATTGGACATTGAACTGCCTGAGGATCCAGCTATACCTCTCTTGGGCATATACCCAAAAGATGCCTCAACATATAAAAGAGACACGTGCTCCACTATGTTCATCGCAGCCTTATTTATAATAGCCAGAAAATGGAAAGAACCGAGATGCCCTTCAACAGAGGAATGGATACAGAAAATGTGGTACATCTATACAATGGAATATTACTCAGCTATCAAAAACAACGAGTTTATGAAATTCGTAGGCAAATGGTTGGAACTGGAAAATATCATCCTGAGTGAGCTAACCCAATCACAGAAAGACATACATGGTATGCACTCATTGATAAGTGGCTATTAGCCCAAATGCTTGAATTACCCTAGATCCCTAGAACAAAGGAAACTCAAGACGGATGATCAAAATGTGAATGCTTCACTCCTTCTTTAAATGAGGAAAAAGAATACCCTTGGCTGGGAAGGGAGAGGCAAAGATTAAAACAGAGACTGAAGGAACACCCATTCAGAGCCTGCCCCACAGGTGGCCCATACATATACAGCCACCCAATTGGACAAGATGGATGAAGCAAAGAAGTGCAGGCTGACAGGAGCCGGTTGTAGATCTCTCCTGAGAGACACAGCCAGAATACAGCAAATACAGAGGCGAATGCCAGCATCAAACCACTGAACTGAAAATAGGTCCCCCGTTGAAGGAATCAGAGAAAGAACTGGAAGAGCTTGAAGGGGCTCGAGATTCCAAAAGTACAACAATGTCAAGCAACCAGAGCTTCCAGGGACTAAGCCACTACCTAAAGACTATATATGGACTGACCCTGGACTCTGACCCCATAGGTAGCAATGAATATCCTAGTAAGAGCACCAGTGGAAGGGGAAGCCCTGGGTCCTGCTAAGACTGAACCCCCAGTGAACTAGACTATGGGGGGAGGGCGGCAATGGGGGGAGGGTTGGGAGGGGGACACCCATAAGGAAGGGGAGGGGGGAGGGGGATGTTTGCCCGGAAACCTGGAAAGGGAATAACACTTGAAATGTATATAAGAAATACTCAAGTTAATAAAAAAAAAAGAGTGTAGGAGTGGAGGTATTTGGAAATAAATAGGTTCCCAGCATGACAAAGAGGAGAGAGTAGGAGAGAGTGATAGAGAATGAATATAGTCAAAGTATGAAACGTACTTGTTTGAAATATCACAATGAAGCCCATCACATTTTACAAGGGATAAACGCTATTTTTTTAAAATACAATGATCCTAGTTAAAGCTACAAATTATAGGTAAACAGAAGGATGATTTTGGTAATTTTTGCACTATGTGTTGACTATTCTTAATAATGTATTGTAAATTTCAAAATAGTTAAGCATGTTTTAAAAGTGTATAACAAAAATAAATTTAAAAATATTTGCTTGATGAATCTCTTAAGACTTCATCTTTTATATTTTATATTTTATACAAGAATATTGTTTTTACTACATTCAGCCAATAGCGTTCTCAATATGAAAGAGGAAAGCTGTGGTTGAAAATTATGCTCAATTTTCTGTTATCAATGTTCACCTTATTTTTATTATGTTTCAAAGATAATAACAACATAAAATTTGTCAATAAAATACACTACCAAGGTCGCCATGTTTTAGTATTAATACTAATTCACAGAATGTTTGCTTGAGGTGCTCATGAATTTGAAGAGGTGGTAAGTGTAAGAAGATTTCTTGGATGAGCTCCAATATAATTAATTATAGCTATTCACCCTTGTGACTGTGAGTGTGTGTGTATATGTGTGTGTGCATGCGCAAGCTATCCCATGTCCGAAGTCACACTGGGAGCAATTTTTAAATGTTTCCAATTGATCGAAATGCAAAAATCTCTGTAAATTGGAAGAAAAATACTATCTAAAATAAATATGCATGTATTTTTTTAATCTAAGTACTAGATTAAACAAATACTTCGGCATTCAAGTCAGTTCCTAGTTTGCAACATCTAGGTTTAGAACTGAGTTATCCCTAAGTATTTAATCACAAAAATAGTGTATTTCTAATAGGCAATTGTAAAAATATATCAAAAAAAAAACCAGAGGAATGGATACAGAAAATGTGGTACATCTACACAATGGAATATTACTCAGCTATCAAAAACAATGACTTTATGAAATTCGTAGGCAAATGGTTGGAACTGGAAAATATCATCCTGAGTGAGGTAACCTAATCACAGAAAAACACACATGGTATGCACTCATTGATAAGTGGCTATTAACCCAAATGCTTGAATTACCCTAGATGCATAGAACACATGAAACTCAAGACGGATGATCAAAATGTGAATGCTTCACTCCTTCTTTAAAGGGAAACAAGAATACCCTTGGCAGGGAATAGAGAGGCAAAGATTAAAACAGACACAGAAAGAACATCCATTCAGAGCCTGCCCCACATGTGGCCCATGCATATACAGCCACCCAATTAGACAAGATGGATGAAGCAAAGAAGTGCAGGCTGACAGGAGCCGGTTGTAGATCTCTCCCGAGAGACACAGCCAGAATACAGCAAACACAGAGGCGTATGCCAGCAGCAAACCACTGAATTGAGAATAGGACCCCCGTTGAAGGAATCAGAGAAAGAACTGGAAGAGCTTGAAGGGGCTCGAGACCCCATATGTACAACAATGCCAAGCAACCAGAGCTTCCAGGGACTAAGCCACTACCTAAAGACTATACATGGACTGACCCTGGACTCTGACCTCATAGGTAGCAATGAATATCCTAGTAAGAGCACCAGTGGAAGGGGAAGCCCTGGGTCCTGCTAAGACTGAACCCCCAGTGAACTAGACTGTTGGGGGGAGGTTGGCAAGGGGGGAGGATGGGGAGGGGAACACCCATAAAGAAGGGGAGGGGGAGGGATTAGTGGGATGTTTGCCCGGAAACCGGGAGAGGGAATAACACTCGAAATGTATATAAGAAATACTCAAGTTAATTAAAAAAAAAAAAAGATCTGGATTGCAAGTGTGTCCATTTCTGGATTGTAGTTTATTCCAGATTGGATGAATTGCAATCCAGAAATGGAGGACACACTCGTGATATTAGCCAAAAAAAAAAAAAAAAGAAAGAAAGGAAAAGAAAAGAAATACAACTCACACATCATATGAAATTCAACAAGAAGGAAGACCAAACTCTGGATACTTCAGTCCAATTCAGAAAGAACTCAAAGGGGAAGAAAATAATCACTGAAGTAGAGGGAGGGAAGCATCTGGGAGGGAGAGAGGAGGAGGACAAAAAAAGGGGGCAAGATCAGGTGTAGGAGGAGTCAGGGGTGGGGGAGAAGTACAGAGGGTCAGGAATTTGAACAGAGGTGTGTAGCAGTGGGGGATGGGGAGCCAGGGGTAGTCATTAGAAGTTCCCAGATGCCAAGGACTCAAGAGATTCCCAGGACCCAACAGGAATGACATTAGCTGAAATACCCAACAAAGGAGAGAGAAAACCTGAAGAGACCATATCCAGAAGGTGTGCATGGCCCCCAGTTGAGGGATGGGGCCACTCACCCTTCTCAAAAATATTACTCCAGAATTACTCCTATCAAAAGGAAATGCAGTGACAAAGAGTGGAGCAGAGACTAAAGGAAAGCCATTCAGAGACTGACCCACCAAGGTATCCATCCCATTTGTAGATACCAAACCCAGACACTATTGCTGATTCCAAGAAGCACTTGCTGACAGGAGCCTGGTGTAGCTGTCCTCAGAGGCTATGACAGAACCTGACCAATACATATGTGGAAGCATGCAGCCAACCATTGGCCTGAGTGCTGGGACCCCAATGGAGGAGTTAGAGGAAGGACTAAATAAGCCGAAGGGGTTTGCAACCCCATAGGAATAATAATAATAATATCAATCAACCAGACCCTCCAATGTTTCCAGGGACTAAACCACCAACCAAAGAGTATACATGGAGGGACCCATGGCTCCAGCCACATATGTACCAGAATATTGCTTTATCTGGCTTCAATAGGAGGGGAGCCCCTTGGTCATGTGGAGACTTGATGCCCCAGTGTTAGGGGAATGCTAGGCTGCTGAGGCAGGAGCGGGTGGGTGGGTGGGGAAGCACCCTCATAGAAACAGGGGGAATGACCACAATTACTCCAACAGAGCCATACCTCCTAACAGTGCCACTCCCTGGACTAAGCATACACAAACCATCACACTTGGGTACTCATACCTCTTGCTGATACCCAGGTCTAGTCATGCACACCCTGATGCTCATCACAGTTTTTAGTTGTGCTATTATTTTATTGTTGGGTTTCTTTTTTAGTTGGCTCCCATTGATCTCTTACAACGGAAGACAGGGTAGGCTTTGACCCTGTGCTCAGTCCGCCTTGCATATTTAAATGCCGAATGCATTGGTTTAGATTCTGAGAGTATTATGGCTATAACAGCATGAACATCTGGTGACATCTGTCCTTCTCGGTGACTGCTAACTCCACCCCGCCATCCCTCTTCTTACCTCTGTCCAGGAGGGCATAAATGAGTGAGCATGCTGTCAAGAAGAAAAGGGTCCAAGTCCACCCATAAAGAAAAGACAATGGAAACTAATATAGCTGGTGCAAATTGCTAAAAACAAAGACACACACACACACACACACACACACACACACCAACACACACACACAGAGGTCCACAGTGCACTGACATTTTGTTGAGTTTGATTTTGAAAAATCATCTTGTTGGGAATTAACTCAGAAAACCCCCTTCCCATCAACCCCTTCAACAACAGGTTTCCTCATGGTCCAGCGGACTCTTAGAAGGCACTTGGAGATAGCTGGCCATTTCATAGATAAGGAGATGATAGTTTAGGCAGGATACGGGATCTGCAACAGTACATAGGCAGGTGTTGGCTAAGAATCAAGCCAAATCCAGTGTCCTCTTGTAAGGATTGTGCTCTTACCAAACCACACTGCAGAAAGTTTGCAAAACATTTTATTGCCTTATGCTATTTAGTGCAAATCACATATGAAGGTGCTTTCTGCTTGTCGTCCTTCTTATTCCTTTCAGTAAAATTATTTTAACAATCATTTGCATTGTAGATATTTTTAATAACCCTTCCATCACTTTCATATACAAATTTCTTATGTTCAACTTAAGTAAGAATTGATTGGAGTATAATTGCCCTGTGAGGCAAGGTTATTTCACCAAAGATTCAAAACCAATTAGCAATGGCTTTAGAGAAATGGATTTTAAAAGGCATCATCTCAGGTCACCTGAAGAGCACTGGTTGCTCTTCCAGAGGTCCTGAGTTCAATTTCCAGCACCCATGTGGTGGGTCACAACCATCTATAAGGTGATCTGACGCCCTCTTCTGGTGTGTTTGAAGACAGCTACAGTGTACTCATACACATTAAATAAATAAATACACAAATCTTTAATGAATCCCAGCAGTTCATTTTCAAGGAGGCCATTTACCCAAAGCAGTCCAAAGTTTCAAAGACATCTGTAAATATGGTGTTTAAAGCTGTAGTTATTAATCAATGATTCTTCTTCTTCTT